>NC_056729.1:1875549914-1875562414 GCF_019279795.1 Protopterus annectens | reverse complement strand
TCTAAATGAATCCTCATGGATTGTCATTACTGCTTTGTGGCTAGACCTCTGCTTCTACTGGAAAAGCAAATGGAAGGAGTTGTCCCTTCTGCATATTACCTTGAGCCATGTCAGGGATGCCTTTACATACCTGTGATCACATAACCACTTTTATTTTTCATCATTAGGTGTAATTCCCTCTCTCTTGGCCAAAATTCACCTGTCTTTACTTTATGTAATTTTTTGGCTCCATATTGGCTCACCAATCTTGGCTCCTGAATCTTCTGGCTTACAGTTTTCAGTCTGTACTGTGAAATTCCTTGCAGCAAAACTCCCTAATACACTTCATGCAAGTACCACATTGATCTCTAACTATGCTAAGGCTTACAAACTGCCTCTTCCAGTTAACTTGGACTCCTGGTCTTTGTGATGATGATGATGTACAAATTCTAAAGGCACACAGAAACCATCTATTCAAGGGTATGTGATAGTATACAGGTACATTTTTTTACTGACTAAATGTTGGAGCACTTTTATTTCACTGTGAAGCAACTGAGGTTCTTGAATATTTACCTTCTTTACTGCACTTTGGCTTGAGTTCCTTTCCCATTAAGGTTCACTATTCTGCCATCTCTGACTTCCATGACTGCAAGGATTGTCTTTTTTCTAACTTCTCTCATGACTGTAAGGACTTTTTAAGTGATATTTTTCATATTAAGAGCCTGCTTAGATCCTCAGTCCCTCTCTCTAGACCCTTTCTCTTTTCAAGCCATCCATCCCTACAGAGCTATTTTTTTTTATTTGGAAGGCTGTCATTCAAGTAGCCTTAACTCTTCAAAGATCCACTTAGTGTTACCCTGTCATGGCTGTACTACGGGGCGGTTGCAGTCAGGATAGAAGCACACATGTTACACTCGATCTTGTCCAGTTTCCTAATGCCACAGGACTCACTGTTCAAGGGACAGCCATTGCTGACTGCAGCCATGTAGCTGGTTCGCAAGCTATACAAGTTCAACAGCTTTATCTACTTTTCTACATGGATAGCACTTTTCTTTGTCTAATCTTTTATTTATTTTTGTGTTATTCACATATGAAAATCTGAGTCAGTAGAATATCCTGGGTTCTTTCTTTCTAAATCTAATCCAAAAGGGTATTTTCTACACACCATGGATGTCCGCAGGCAACTCTGTTTTCACCTTTGCAGAACAGCACTGATAAGCAAAGAAAAGCAGCTTTTCACTTCCTTTGCAAAAGGCAGAGAATAAAAAAATGTCCTAATGATGTGCCTCCAAGTGACTCTGTAAGTGCATCACGTTTTATTATGACAAGCATGGGAAATCCATTGGGTCCTTTCTCAATACTCACTCCAAAAAGGTGGTGCCTACCCCTATAACCCTTATGAAAACCAAGGACATGTGCATGGCAGGAAGCTGCTCCATCTAGCACACCTTTACTAAATATTATGATCGGGACGGTAACTCCAGCTTAAGAGCCTCCTTTTCCAAAATTGTATGAACAACATCATACTGGGACCTTCACCCATTAGGGTGAGCAAAGCACTGCTAGAGACTGTACCTTTATCTAATTTCAAATAATGTAATTCTTGATGCCATAGTGTATAAAAAAATTCAGATATATCTGTTATATGAGACACCTTGCATAACCTTAGCTCTGTAAGACAATATTCTGTTAATAGGACAGCCATCCCTCTTTTCCATGACAAAATAATTCTGTACAGCATTTTGTCAATTTGCATTATCTCCTGTTGTGTCACACAAGAACTGGTGTTTAAATTTACTCCATGGAAGATATGTGTGCAGACAACTTGCCTGTAGTAGAATCACATTATTACATGGATGCATCCTTATGGGCAAGACTTAAACACACACACACACACACACACACACACACACACACACACACACACACACATATGTATATGCCCTTTTCCCCACTGTATTGCAATCATGGAGTTAGTATATATATATAGTGGGGGTGTGGGGGCACAGCCCCCCACAATGGGGGTGTGTGGGTGGCATAGTCCCCCCACCTATTCTGGTTTTATATCGTCCACTTTACAATTCAGTATGTTGAAATTTAGCATTGAAATATTTCAGTATTATGGGTTTCATTCAAGTGATTTTTCAGTATTTTGAAATTTCAGTCTTATGGTCTCAGCCAAATGAGTTTCAGTCATATGAAGTTTCTGTCATCTGATAGGGATCCATATGCACACACACACACACACACACACACACACACACGCGTGCGCGTGTGTGTGTGTGTGTGTGTGTGTGTGTGTGTGTGCGCGTGCATGTGTGCGTGCGCGTGTGTGTACAGAGGTGACAGATGGAGGTAGATTTGCAGATTTCTGGAAGCAGTCTTTACTGATCTGATCTCATATCTTTGAGACCTGCTTCTGTAATGTGCTGCAACCAGGAAGTGGTCTGAGAATGTCTAAGCACTAACCTTACATACAGAGTCTGGAAACAAATCCTCACTGTGATTCCTGCTACCACACTGGCATCTCTTAGACTCAAAGTTATGGTGAGCACTTCACATAACAACTGTTTCCCTTAATGTGCTGCAGTGTGAATTGCCTGTTTATAACACATACAAACAATGTCAATGACAGATTAGTCTGTTATAACATTAGATATCTGTTTGCAAATCACTGTTTTGGTGATACACCTGTTTTTAGTGTCCGACATTATGGAGCTATAGAAATTGCAGTGTGTAATTCTGTAGCCATGCAGCAATGTACACACACACACACGCACACACACACACACACACACACACACACACACACACACACACACACACACACACACACACACACACACACACACACACACACACACACACACTATTTCAGAGCTGTGCATTGCATGTTGCATAGTGGGGCCATATATGCACATCAGACTATGATGTGTGTTCTACACTATAGTGTGATGAGACAGCATGTAATGATTTTGAAACCCAAATCACTGATTCCCTGTGAGTTGCAGTTTGGATGTTGAAATCCCTGTACTGCAAAGCGTTTCTGTGATTTTGCCATTTGAATCAAAAATGAAACATGCTGCCTGTGAATATCATGGTTTAAACTTTATAGGTTCATACATTCATAGACAGTTACTAGGCTAACGGCCCTAGAGCCCTTACAAGCCTAGCCATATTTATCTCGACTTGGCACAGTTGTCAGTGGTTAGGTGAGTGAAGTTTGCAGAGGTAAGGGAAGATGGCAATTAATGCTGACTTCCTTTGTCCGGAGGGACATGGGTGCCAGCCCAGGAGTGAATTTGCAATCACCCATCCATTGATCTAGGTTCAGTTTGAAGAGAGTTATGGAGGGGCTCTGTTTCACGTGAACTGGAAGCTTGTGCCAGAGAAGTGGCAGTCTCCGGGAGATGTATCTAGCTCTCCAGCATGTCCTGTTCATGTCAGAGGCTAGGTTAAGAATTCTGAAGCAAGTGACCCTCGTGCAGTTTGATTTATGAATGTGTAGCACTTCTACCAGGGCCGGGTCAGAAATTGCAGTGTAATATCATGGCACAGGTCACCCCTCAGCAACCTGTAGAAGACAGAATACAGTGACAGGACTTTTCAGTCTTTCTGTGTAAGACTTGCTTTATGTACCCTGTAATTTCTTGGTGAGAATCCTCTTTGGTCTCACCAATTGTTGCAGGTGTCTGGTGGACACATGCAAAAGGGAGAATTGTACTCAATTATTATTTATTTATTTAATATTTATTTAGCATTTGTTATCCAGGATAGTCTGACTGGAGGGCAAGTGTCCATTTTCAGTGGCGTCCTGGGAAGAAAAGCTCCAAAACAAAGTAGAAGAAGAAGCATGCAAGTTACATTAACATAAGATACAAAGTTACAAATTACATTAACTTAAGATACAAAGTTACAAATTACATTAACATAAGATACAAAGTTACAAATTACATTAACATAAGATAGAGATGTGATAAAGCAATAAGTCAGAGCATAGATATAAAATTTATAGGTGGATGTCACAGTGTAAAGATATTTCAGTTAATAGCAATGTGTATTCCATTATTGGATAAAGGAGGACATTTTTATAAAGAATGAACATAACAGTTTACAGCTTTCACATTTGTGGATGGATGAACAGATGACTATTTGTACAAATATGTACAATATTTATGGTGCGGACTGACAGACAGTCACATGGGTGTTATATAGATAGGTTCAGTGCTAAATTTACCCCCCACCCCCACCCCCTAAAGGGCCCATATCTATACAGGACGAATGCAGAGTCCCTGTAATCACAACTATGCAGGTAAAAGCTGCACTCTCTAAAGCCAAAAACACAGCATCCATGGGACCGGACAACATCCCAGGCTGCGTTTTACACGAACTTCGGAATGAACTGGCTCCCCACTTAAGCACCATGTTCAATAATAACCTCACATCAGGCTTTGTGCCCACTGAATGGCGCACAGCAACAGTTATCCCACTCCACAAAGGGGGAGCCACCACTGATCCCGGGAACTATCGACCTATTAGCCTGATGAGCCTAGTTTGCAAGGCCATGGAACGTATAGGTTCATAGGTTCATACTAGGCTATCTGCCCTAGGGCATTTATAAGCCTAGCCAGAGTTGTGTGGCTTTCACTACCCCTTAGGTTGAAGAATACTATACCCATTAGTTTGCCGTGTCTCTGTCCAGCAGTGATACAGAGATGATCCCCGGGGTAAACCTACAATCTCCCATCCACTGGTCAAGATTCCTCTTGAACAGAGCCAGCGAGGTGCTCTGTCTCACATGGACCGGGATTCTGTTCCACAGCATAGGGAGTCTCTGGGTGATGAATCTGTCCCTCCAGCACGTCCTATTTATATCCGTATTGAGGTTTAAGTCTCTTGCTCTTGTGGCTCTGGTGGATTTGGATTTTTTGAGGTGGAGCATGTCCATTAATTCTGGGTTGGACATGGCCTTGTATGTCAGGCACAGGTCACCTCTGAGCAGACGGTATGCGACTGAATAGAGCTAGAGTTTCTTCAGTCAGGCAGCATATGGCATATTTTTGAGCCCCTTTATCCTTTTGGTGAGGAACTTTTGGGGTCTTTCCAATTGCTGCAGGTGTCGGGTAAGATACATTCCGAATGGGGCATTGTACTCAATCATTGGTCTGATAAGTGAAGAGTACAGGGGAACAATGACCTCCCTTGATCTGGATGTGAATCCCTTCATAATCAGGTGAGCAATGTAGAAGGTCCTCCTAACCACTTTGGCAATGTGAGTGTCAAAATAAAGGTTACTGTCAACTTGGGTCCCCAGGTCCCTGATAACCTCTTCTGTGCTTAATGGATTGCCACCTATGTGGTAACTTGGGGTTACCTTGTTTTACCAAAGGGTATGACTATACATTTTTGGCGTTTAGCTTAAGGCCATGGCTCTGGCACCAGTTATCCATTTCTATGAGACCTCTCTGAAGGATATCTGTGTCTGATGGATTTTCAACTATGGCGCCCAGTTTGCAGTCATCTGCAAACGTTGTCAGCCACAATCCTCCTATGTTTGCCTGCACTTCTGAAAAGTAGATGCCAAACAAGAGGGGGCCCAGGACTGAGCCCTGTGGGACACCGCTTGTGACTGGCTTGGAGTCTGACATGGCACCAGCAACTCTAACCCTGTGGGTTCTGTCCTTGAGCCAGTTTGCAACCCATATTGTGACATGGGTTTACATTTAAGCTGGTGAGCTTTTCTATGATACCCGAGTGGGGTATTGTGTCGAAAGCTTTTGCAAGGTCAAGGTAGGCTGTGTGAATTGCCTTACCCTCATCAATGGCCTTGGTGACTGTTTCAAAAAAGTCGACCAAGTTCAAGAGGCATGATCTGCCCTTGACAAAGCCGAATTGGGTAGGATCCAATGTCTGTAGGTCCCCTATGTCTTTATTTATGAGTTCCATTATGATCCTCTCCATAGCTTTGCAACCAGGCTTGTTAAGCTTATGGGGCGGTAATTACCAAGGTCCATAGAAGCACCGCCTTTGTGGAGTGGGACCACAGTTGCTGTATGCCACTCTTTGGGTACGTATCCTGTGGTAAGGCTAAGATTAAACAGCAGCCTTATGTGTGGGTTTAGTTCCTCATTGAGCTCGTGTAGCACACAGCCGGGGACACCATCCGGTCCCATTGATGCTGTGTTTTTAGCTTTAGAGAGAGCAGCTCTCACCTGGGCATTTGAGATGATTGGGAGGCTACACTCTGCTGGGATAGATATTTCTCCTTTTGGGGGGGGGGGGGATTTTCACTGAACATGTCTGCCAGTATGTTTGCAATGTCTGTGGGTTCAGTGATTTTTGTATCATTTTGGACTAATTCTGAGCATATCTGGGAGTTTCCACCCAGATTTCTAACATAGCTAAAGAAGGCCTTATGATTGTCTTTTGAGTCCTTGGCGATTTTTCTCTCAAAGTTGGCCTTGGATGATTTTATGAGTGATCGTAGTTTTTTACTAGTATTGATCAGAGATGTCTTCCCTTTTAGGGATTTTGCTCTATCTTGTAGTAGCTTTCTCCTCTTGTTGTAAACTTTGTTTATGGCTGGGGTCCACCAGATCGGGCGCTTGCCTTTGGTGGAAAGGGTCTTGATTTTATTTGGGATTGCTTGATCCATGCAATCCTGGAAGTGCTCGTAGAAAGCATTTGTAAGGGATTCAGCAGCGTGGGTTGTGGTTTCCAATGGCTCAGGGGCCTTGAAGGATACCACACCAGTCTTAAGAAGTGTGAAGTTGGCTTTTGAGAAGTTCTTCACTGTGGTCTTTTGTTGGGGGTGGCGGCGGGATGTGGATCTCCAGTGAGATTAGTTTATGGTCTGATCTCACCAATGAGGGATATACTTCCGGTGTGGAGCATTTTGTCCCCATGTGTGTGATGATCAGGTCTAGTATATTTTCACCTCTTGTGGGAATGGTGACAAGTTGTTCCATAGCATTTGAGTTTATGAACTCCAGGAACCTTTGGGCTAGGGTATTGGGGCTTGAGTAATGTTCCCAGTCTATGTTTGGGTAGTTGAAGTCACCCAATATGATGGTGTTTGGAGAGACATTTATACTCTCCAGTGTCTTCAGCAAGGCTGTGTGGGGTTCCTGAGTTTGAGAGGGTGGCCTGTAACATGCTACAAACTGTAGAGCAGTTTTGCCTATGGTTAATTGCACCTGAATGGTCTCTGATGCTTCGTGAGTTGCCACCAGCCTGGAGGTGTGGGTATCCTTGATGAATATGGATACACCCCCTCCTTTTGTGGTACAGTCCGGGTTTTGGGGCCGGAATGCATGATATGAGGTAAAACCTGATAGTGCCGGGGTGCTCTCAGGAGCCTTGAACCAGGTTTCAGTCACAGCATAGACATCGATGTTCTCCATACTGAGGAGGGCTTCGAGGGCGTGCATCTTGAGATTTAGACTTCTGGCATTGAGCAGCATTACCCTTAGTTTTTTTCCATTATTGTTTTCTAGGGCGGTGGGTTTAGAATTTGAGCCTTGTCTAAAAAAGGCACTATGGGGGTGGCAAGAGCCTTTGCCAATATCCGGAAACCCAGGGGTGACAGGTGCAAGCCGTCCCTTGTGAAGCAGCGTGGCTTGTCAAGCATGTCATTCCAGGCAGACAGACATTGGATCCCCTTAGAATGACACCAGAAATTAAGCCAATTATTAAAACTGATCATTTTGTCTCTGTATTGTGGCATCATTCTTAGTGAAGGTAGGATACTGCTCAAGGTCAGGGTCATACCAGCCTGGGCTACATAATCTGAGAGCTCCTTTATGTCTCTTTTCATGTAGTCCAGGGAGGTACGTCTGAGGTCATTCACACCGGCATGGACAATGACTGAGTCATACTTGTACTTGCTGTGGAGTGACCTGGGTGCTTGTGTTATGTGGCGGATTCTAGCGCCCGACAGGCAGCTTACTGTGACCCTCTCCTTGTTCAGTCTGGTGAGTGGGACGTCAGTGTGTCTGACTATGGAGTCACCTATGACAAGTGTGTCTGGCATTGTGTTTGGCCTTAAGGGCTGTGACTGATTTGCACACTGACTTTGTGATCTATGTGTTGCTTGTGTTATGTCATGAGGTGGCAGTTGTTTGGGTGTCTGCTTTGGAGGCCTCTGCTGTTTTGGTAGATTTTTGATCAGTGCCTCCGAGTATCTTTGTGTGTTTATGTGTTTGATTTGTAGTTGTGATAGTTCTATGTGAGACTGGGTTTATGGTGTGTGTGGTTACCTTCTCCTCCTGTCTGGTTTTGCCAGTCCTGAGCTGAGAGAGCTCAGCCTCCAGTTTGGCTATATAGTTGCATCTCTCGCATGTATTTGTGTTTTGTGGGAGGAGGAGAGGGTTGTCTGTGTACATGAGGCAATTGTAACATTGCCTCAATATTCCCAGATTCACCAGCTGAGCAGGAGAGGACGCCAGCAACTGACCCTTTGACATGCTAGAAGAAATGAAAAAGTTTGCTGTGTAACTGAGTCAGAAAGGACCTATAGGGAAGTGGGTACTCAAGGGGGTTTTAAGCTAGTGAAGTACTTTGTATAATATAGAAGTGCTTCACCTGACTAAAAAATGCTTTAGGAACAAGTGCTGAGCTTTACAGATAGAGAATAGACTGTTTAGATTACAACTAGAGCAGTTCTAAGGGAAAAAATGAAGAGCAGACTTTACGGAGCCAGAAATAGTTTAACCTTGTTTAACTGGCGCTGCCCGATGGTGCTCTAGTGGCAACTCTGCGCTAAATGCAGAAAAGGCAATAAATCAGTAGTACACGCTAGCACACTTTAGTGGGCAGCCAAACAATTAAATTAAACAGCAAACAAACACTTTTCGACTTGAATTAGACAAATTTTGACTAAAATGTATCATCATGGAACTCATAAACAAAGACATTGGCAACTTCCAAACTCTGTATCCCACCCAGTTCAGGTTTGTGAAAGGCAGATCATGCCTCCTGAACCTAATCGACTTCTTTGAGGCAGTCACCAAAGCCGTAGATGAGGGTAAGGTGGTTCACACAGCCTATCTTGACCTTGCCAAGGCTTTCACCACCATCCCCCATTCTGGAATTATAGCTAAACTCACTAAACTATGTATAAATCTCTACGTCACAAGATGGGTTGCCAACTGGCTCACTGACAGAATCCACACTGTAAAAGTTGCAGACTCCAAATCTGACCTCAAACCAGTGACAAATGGAGTATTACAGGGTTCAGTCCTGGGACCTCTCCTGTTTGGTATCTACTTCTCAGAAGTACAGGCTAACACAGAAGGCCTCTGGCTATTGAATTTTGCAGATGACTGCAAACTAGGAGCCATAGTCAAGTCCCCAAATGATGTGGACATCCTACAGAAGGGCCTCGTTGAGACAGATGCCTGGTGTCAGAGCCATGGCCTCAAGCTCAATGCCAAAAAGTGCAGTGTCATCCCCTTTGGTAAAAACTCTGTACCCATGAACTACCACATAGACAGCAATCTACTTAATACCAAATGTGTGATAAGAGACCTTGGGACCCAGGTGGACAGTAGTCTCTCCTTTGATAGTCACATCACCACAGTAATCAGGAAGTCCTTCTATGTGGCACACCTCATCATAAAAGGGTTCTCATCCAGGAAAAAAGAGGTCATTGTTCCCCTCTACTAGATACACTCTTAGACCCATTATAGAGTACAATGCCCCTTTTGTAATGTACCTCACAAGACATCTGCAACAGCTGGAAAGGCCACAGAAGTACCTCACAAAGAGGATTACTGGCCTCAAACAAATGCCCTACACTGACCATCTCAAGAAACTCCAGCTTTACTCCGTAGCATATCACCTACTCCGAGGTGATCTCTGTCTAACATATAAAGCAAACCCAGAGCTGGTGGACATGCTACACCTAAAGAAATCCCAATCCCTCCGAGCTACACGCTCTAGGGACCTAAACCTTGTCACCACAATAAACAGGACATGCTGGAGGGATCGATTCCTGTACCAGAGACTTCCCATATTCTGGAACAGGCTACCCATCTATGTCAAACAAAGTTCTTCATTAGCACTCTTCAAGAAAAATCTTGATGAGTGGATGGGAAATAGGAAATACACCCCAGGGATCACTTCTGTGTCTCTGCTCGACAGTGGCACAGAAAAATAACTTTCTTGGGTGGCGTAAGCCAGGGAACCTTGTTGGCTAGGCTTACGTAGGCCCTTGGGCCGATAGCCAAGTACCTACCTATGAACCTATGAACCTGAACAGCATATAATACATTTGTATAGTGACCCTGATAGAGCACGCACCTGTGCAGTTAAAAGGTATCCCTGTAGTAATATGTGGGTTTATGGCGGTTTTTTACAGTTGCATAAATGGTTGGAGTAGAGATATGATTTCAGGAGTCTTAAAGGAGGATATACATTTTAAAAGTCTAAGGCCAGGAGGAAGGTTGTTCTAGGTCTTGGCAATTTCATGGGTGAAGAGAGATTTGCCAGAGTTGTTTTTGCAAGAGATGGTTTCAATTAAGTCTTTGTTGCTAACCTGGTAGCCATGATAACATGATCAAGAAGGTGGTTTCCCCAGGGTGAGGCTCTTCCATTGGACATTTGGTTGGGTTGACCCCTGTGATTTCCCCAAATGTGGGAAACTCAGCTGCATAATTTCTGATATTCATCTGATGATGGCCGAATATAATGGAATTATAACATCCTTAGATCTGGATGAGATGCCTTTACTCATAAGATGTGCCACATTGTGGGTACGTGATGGTCAAAGTTCAGATTACTATCAACCTGAGTACCCATATTATGTACCACTGGGTCTGCACTTAGGGGTGTGCTGTCCATAATGTAATTAGCAAGGATGTCAACTTTCCCAAACAGAATAATAATGCATTGATATTGGCATTTATCTCTAATCTGTGGCTTTCACAGCAATTATTTGTCTGCGTAAACTCTGCCTGCAGTATATTAACATCATTGGGGGACTCAATCATTGCTCTCAGTTTGCAATCGTCAGCAAACTTGGTCAGCCACAAGCCATCTAATTTTGCCTGGAGTTCTGAGAAATAAATTCTAATCAGTAAGGGGCCCAGCACAGAACCCTGTGGTATGCCACCAGTGACTGTTCATTTGCTAGAGGTGAAGACACCCACTTTGACAATATGTGTCCTGTCAGTGAGCCAGTTGGCTACCCATCTGTTAATGTAGGGGTTAATTCCCAGTTGGGAGAGTTTATCTATAATACCTTAGTGGGGAACTGTGTCAATTGCCTTGGCTAGGTCAAGACAGGTGGTGTGCATTGTCATTCCCTCATCCAGGGCCTTGGTGACTTTCTTGAAGAAGCCAATCATATTAACAATCATGATCTACCATTAATAACTCTAAAATGGGTTGGGTCCAGAGTTTGGAGACTACATATGCCTTTCTTAATAAGGCCTTTTCTCTTTTTTAATTTCTCCAAGTCTTTTGGATTTTTAGCACCATGACTGGAATGGCCCTATTCCTATGTCAAAGTATGATTAAATTAGTATTGTTTCGATCTTTGATGTTAGCCAAAAGTGCTCTTCACAGCACCCGCAATGTGCCCAGTAATGACTCCTTCTTCGATCTATATGGAGTTACATGTATCTGTTACATATCTAAGTCTGATTGTAAATTCTTTTTTATAAGACCCGTTGCTCCTACTACTACTGGAACTGTCTGGGTATCCTTATTCCACAGTGCCCACAATGTGCCCAGTAATGACTCCTTCTTCGATCCATATGGAGTTACATGTATCTGTTACATATCTAAGTATGATTGTAAATTCTTTTTTATAAGACCCGTTGCTCCTACTACTACTGGAACTGTCTGGGTATCCTTATTCCACAGTGCCCACAATGTGCCCAGTAATGACTCCTTCTTCGATCCATATGGAGTTACATGTATCTGTTACATATCTAAGTCTGATTGTAAATTCTGTTTTATAAGACCGTGTTCTACTACTACTGGAACTGTCTGGGTATCCTTATTCCACAGTGCCCACAATGTGCCCAGTAATGACTCCTTCGATCCATATGGAGTTACATGTATCTGTTACATATCTAAGTATGATTGTAAATTCTTTTTTATAAGACCCGTTGCTCCTACTACTACTGGAACTGTCTGGCTATCCTTATTCCACAGTGCCCACAATGTGCCCAGTAATGACTCCTTCTTCGATCCATATGGAGTTACATGTATCTGTTACATATCTAAGTATGATTGCAAATTCTGTTTTATAAGACCTGTTGCTCCTACTACTACTGGAACTGTCTGGGTATCCTTATTCCACAGTGCCCACAATGTGCCCAGTAATGACTCCTTCTTCGATCCATATGGAGTTACATGTATCTGTTACATATCTAAGTCTGATTGTAAATTCTGTTTTATAAGACCCGTTGCTCCTACTACTACTGGAACTGTCTGGGTATCCTTATTCCACAGTGCCCACAATGTGCCCAGTAATGACTCCTTCTTCGATCCATATGGAGTTACATGTATCT
>NC_056729.1:1875512778-1875549414 GCF_019279795.1 Protopterus annectens | reverse complement strand
TTTTCCACCACCCAGTGTCAACTAGTACAGGCCAGAGACTACACTCTTCAACTGTGTGTTCACCTCGGAATTTCCGAAAACTGGAAAATCCTTACTACAGCCATCACAGCGCATCTTATTCATAGGAGCGGAATTAGATACACATCAGTTAATTCTAAGATTTCCAGAAAGGATACTTTCACTCAGACTCACATACGCCTTCTTCTTCTTTTGTCCAGGAAATCCTCAGCAAAACTGGTACTGAAGGTTTTGGGACTCATGTCAGCTTCTCTTATTGCAATACCCTGGGAAGACTGCACATGAGAGTCCTACAATGGCTACTGTTTGCACAATGGTCGCTCCAACAACTACCTCTGACACACGAGATTCTTATAACGAACACATGCAAATCACACCTAAACTGGTGGTTTCAGACTTGCAACCTTTCCAAGGGGAGACCATTTGTGCTACTGCCTCGACAGCTACGGTGACCACGGACGCTTCCCTGATAGGTGGGGGCATCTTTCAGGGACAGACAGTCCAAGGCTAATGGACCAATTTAGAGTACAATCTGCACATCAATGTTCTAGAGTTGAGGGCAGTGTTTCTAGTGTTGCAACACTTTGCTCCCCTTCTTCCTCTGGGAACTATTGCAGTTCAGACGGACAACATGTCTGTAGTCTGGTACATAAACAAGCAGGGGAACCAAGTCCTATCAGCTATGCAGAGAGGCCATGAGAATCTGGCAATGGGCTGAGTCCACGGGTCGCTTTCTGATAGCAACGCACATCCCGGGTCATCCAACGTCATAGCCGACAGGCTGAGCAGAGCAATACTGTTACCGCACGAGTGGTCCCTAAACAGTCAGTTGCTAAAAGATTTTTCGCCGCATGGGGCCAGCCTTCCATGTATCTATTTGCATCTCCAATGAACGCCAAATGCAGGAGCTACTTGCCCTATTACCCTCCAGGGAAGTCCCCAGGACGCACTGATTCACGATTGGCCCCCGGTCTCCTGTACGATTTCCTCCCTTCCCTGATCACAAAGTTTCTCCAGAAAGCCAACAACCTACACAGGACAATTATCCTCATTGCCCCATTCTGGTCTCTGGGCTAAATTTGGTTCCCTTCCTCATGACACACTGTATTCGGGACCCTGGATCCTGGACCCAGAGCCAGATCTATTGATTCACTGCCAGGGCTCCCCACCCCTCACTCTTGTCCCTCCATCTAGCAGCTTGGCTGCTCCAATTCAACTTAGCCAGGTCTGATCTTCTTTCACCTGCAGTTCAGAATATATTAGTGGCTTCTCATAAAGCTTCCACTACTAAAACATATACTAGTAAATGGAAGCGCTTTGTATTCTGGGCAAATACACAGCAAGTGGACCCTGTTATAGCTCCTTTGAATAAAATATTAGAGTTTTTAACAGAATTGTTCCATCAGGGTGCTTCTCCTGCCACATTAAGAGTTCAATTGGCTGCCATTTCTAATTTCCATGTGGAAGAATGTGGGGCTCCTGTTATGGCCCACAGACTTTGTAAAGCCTTTTAAAAGGGCTTTTCATATTAGACCACCAATTAGATCTCCTACGTCACCTTGGAGTCTAAACTTATTGTTATCTAGGTTAATGCTGCCCCCCTTTGAACCAGCCTCCTCTTGCCCATTGAAATTTTTGTCATGGAAGACTCTCTTTTTGGTAGCCATTACATCCGCTAGGCGAGTATCTGAACTTCAAGCTCTCTCCATTAAACACCCTTATTTGATCTTTCACTCTGACAGAGTTTCTCTTCGCACTAATTCATCCTTCCTTCCTAAAGTTTGTTCTATTAACAATATTAATCAGTCCATTGAATTACCCACTTTCTTCAAGAATCACTCCAATAAAATGGAGTATATGTTACACAAATTAGATGTTCACAGACAGCTAAGGTTTTACTTGGATAGAACAAAAGATCACAGAAAAACTGATCAACTTTTTGTAGCCTTTGCTGATAACAGAAAAGGAGTAGAGGTTACTAAAAGAACTCTTTCTAAGTGGTTAACTGATTGTATCATATATGTCTATGATTCTTCAGATCAAACTCTTTTGCACAAACCCAAAGGACATTCCACAAGGTCAGTGTCTACATCCCTGGCTCATGCAGCTCGCCTACCACTAGACGCTTATTTCCAGCGGCTGCTACTTGGTCTAAACCACATACATTCATTTCTCATTATAAGGTAGACAAGGTTTCTAGGGACAGGGCAACCTTTGGTTCCACTGTGCTCAAGAACGCCCTTCCGTGAGTTCCTCAGGAACAAGGAGCTAGGACGCTACCCATGTGTAAGAACCACGCAGATTGAACACTATCACATATAGAAGTTATGTCCTTACCATAACGCTCCATGGGAGTGTTCATCTCGCCTTTGTTCTTACATTCCCACCCTCCCACCCTTAGGAAGAACGCTCAGTTTGGTGCCTGGTCTGGGCATTCTGCTTCTGCATTGCAGTTGTTGTATATATGGTTGATATGTATATATATATATATGTATATATATAGACTCTTAGTTTCTGTGCATATGTGATATTGGCATGAGTGTTTCTCTCTCTGACTGCTGGTTTGCTTGCAAACTAGATCTGAGGTAAAGGCAGAGGGGGATTGTGGGTATTAGGTTGTTTCGAGCTTCTTCTCGATGCAGAGCTTGCAAGCGGCCGACACGGAGCCGAGGATCGGCTCCGAACCCATGTGTAAGAACAAAGGCGAGATGAACACTCCACATGGAACGTTATGGTAAGGACATAACTTCTATTTACATCTCTAAGTCTGATTGTAAATTCTTTTTTATAAGACTCGTTGCTCCTACTACTACTGGAACTGTCTGGGTATCCTTATTCCACAGTGCCCACAATGTGCCCAGTAATGACTCCTTCTTCGATCCATATGGAGTTACATGTATCTGTTACATATCTAAGTCTGATTGTAAATTCTTTTTTATAAGACTCGTTGCTCCTACTACTACTGGAGCTGTCTGGGTATCCTTATTCCACAGTGCCCACAATGTGCCCAGTAATGACTCCTTCTTCGATCCATATGGAGTTACATGTATCTGTTACATATCTAAGTCTGATTGTAAATTCTTTTTTATAAGACCCGTTGCTCCTACTACTACTGGAACTGTCTGGGTATCCTTATTCCACAGTGCCCACAATGTGCCCAGTAATGACTCCTTCTTCGATCCATATGGAGTTACATGTACCTGTTACATATCTAAGTATGATTGTAAATTCTTTTATATAAGACTCGCTGTTCTACTACTACTGGAGCTGTCTGGGTATCCTTATTCCACAGTGCCCACAATGTGCCCAGTAATGACTCCTTCTTCGATCCATATGGAGTTACATGTATCTGTTACATATCTAAGTCTGATTGTAAATTCTGTTTTATAAGACCCGTTGCTCCTACTACTACTGGAACTGTCTGGGTATCCTTATTCCACAGTGCCCACAATGTGCCCAGTAATGACTCCTTCTTCGATCCATATGGAGTTACATGTATCTGTTACATATCTAAGTCTGATTGTAAATTCTGTTTTATAAGACCCGTTGCTCCTACTACTACTGGAACTGTCTGGGTATCCTTATTCCACAGTGCCCACAATGTGCCCAGTAATGACTCCTTCTTCGATCCATATGGAGTTACATGTATCTGTTACATATCTAAGTATGATTGTAAATTCTTTTTTATAAGACCCGTTGCTCCTACTACTACTGGAACTGTCTGGGTATCCTTATTCCACAGTGCCCACAATGTGCCCAGTAATGACTCCTTCTTCGATCCATATGGAGTTACATGTATCTGTTACATATCTAAGTCTGATTGTAAATTCTGTTTTATAAGACTCATTGCTCCTACTACTACTGGAACTGTCTGGGTATCCTTATTCCACAGTGCCCACAATGTGCCCAGTAATGACTCCTTCTTCGATCCATATGGAGTTACATGTACCTGTTACATATCTAAGTCTGATTGTAAATTCTGTTTTATAAGACCCGTTGCTCCTACTACTACTGGAACTGTCTGGGTATCCTTATTCCACAGTGCCCACAATGTGCCCAGTAATGACTCCTTCTTCGATCCATATGGAGTTACATGTATCTGTTACATATCTAAGTATGATTGTAAATTCTTTTTTATAAGACTCGTTGCTCCTACTACTACTGGAGCTGTCTGGGTATCCTTATTCCACAATGCCCACAATGTGCCCAGTAATGACTCCTTCTTCGATCCATATGGAGTTACATGTATCTGTTACATATCTAAGTCTGATTGTAGATTCTTTTTTATAAGACTCGTTGCTCCTACTACTACTGGAGCTGTCTGGGTATCCTTATTCCACAGTGCCCACAATGTGCCCAGTAATGACTCCTTCTTCGATCCATATGGAGTTACATGTATCTGTTACATATCTAAGTATGATTGTAAATTCTTTTTTATAAGACCCGTTGCTCCTACTACTACTGGAACTGTCTGGGTATCCTTATTCCACAGTGCCCAAAATGTGCCCAGTAATGACTCCTTCTTCGATCCATATGGAGTTACATGTATCTGTTACATATCTAAGTATGATTGTAAATTCTTTTTTATAAGACTCATTGCTCCTACTACTACTGGAGCTGTCTGGGTATCCTTATTCCACAGTGCCCACAATGTGCCCAGTAATGACTCCTTCTTCGATCCATATGGAGTTACATGTATCTGTTACATATCTAAGTCTGATTGTAAATTCTTTTTTATAAGACTCGTTGCTCCTACTACTACAGGAACTGTCTGGGTATCCTTATTCCACAGTGCCCACAATGTGCTCAGTAATGACTCCTTCTTCGATCCATATGGAGTTACATGTATCTGTTACATATCTAAGTCTGACTGTAAATTCTGTTTTATAAGACTCGTTGCTCCTACTACTACTGGAGCTGTCTGGATATCCTTATTCCACAGTGCCCACAATGTGCTCAGTAATGACTCCTTCTTCGATCCATATGGCGTTACATGTATCTGTTACATATCTAAGTATGATTGTAAATTCTTTTTTATAAGACTCGTTGCTCCTACTACTACTGGAGCTGTCTGGGTATCCTTATTCCACAGTGCCCACAATGTGCCCAGTAATGACTCCTTCTTCGATCCATATGGAGTTACATGTATCTGTTACATATCTAAGTCTGATTGTAAATTCTGTTTTATAAGACCCGTTGCTCCTACTACTACTGGAACTGTCTGGGTATCCTTATTCCACAGTGCCCACAATGTGCCCAGTAATGACTCCTTCTTCGATCCATATGGAGTTACATGTATCTGTTACATATCTAAGTCTGATTGTAAATTCTTTTTTATAAGACTCGTTGCTCCTACTACTACTGGAGCTGTCTGGGTATCCTTATTCCACAGTGCCCACAATGTGCCCAGTAATGACTCCTTCTTCGATCCATATGGCGTTACATGTATCTGTTACATATCTAAGTATGATTGTAAATTCTTTTTTATAAGACCCGTTGCTCCTACTACTACTGGAACTGTCTGGGTATCCTTATTCCACAGTGCCCACAATGTGCCCAGTAATGACTCCTTCTTCGATCCATATGGAGTTACATGTATCTGTTACATATCTAAGTCTGATTGTAAATTCTTTTATATAAGACTTGTTGCTCCTACTACTACTGGAGCTGTCTGGGTATCCTTATTCCACAGTGCCCACAATGTGCCCAGTAATGACTCCTTTTTTGATCCATATGGAGTTACATGTATCTGTTACATATCTAAGTCTGATTGTAAATTCTTTTTTATAAGACCCGTTGCTCCTACTACTACTGGAACTGTCTGGGTATCCTTATTCCACAGTGCCCACAATGTGCCCAGTAATGACTCCTTCTTCGATCCATATGGAGTTACATGTATCTGTTACATATCTAAGTCTGATTGTAAATTATTTTATATAAGACTCGTTGCTCCTACTACTACTGGAGCTGTCTGGGTATCCTTATTCCACAGTGCCCACAATGTGCCTAGTAATGACTCCTTCTTCGATCCATATGGAGTTACATGTATCTGTTACATATCTAAGTCTGATTGTAAATTCTTTTATATAAGACTCGTTGCTCCTACTACTACTGGAACTGTCTGGGTATCCTTATTCCACAGTGCCCACAATGTGCCCAGTAATGACTCCTTCTTCGATCCATATGGCGTTACATGTATCTGTTACATATCTAAGTATGATTGTAAATTCTTTTTTATAAGACCCGTTGCTCCTACTACTACTGGAACTGTCTTGGTATCCTTATTCCACAGTGCCCACAATGTGCCCAGTAATGACTCCTTCTTCGATCCATATGGAGTTACATATATCTGTTACATATCTAAGTATGATTGTAAATTCTTTTATAAGACTCATTGCTCCTACTACTACTGGAACTGTCTGGGTATCCTTATTCCACAGTGCCCACAATGTGCCCAGTAATGACTCCTTCTTCGATCCATATGGAGTTACATGTATCTGTTACATATCTAAGTATGATTGTAAATTCTTTTTTATAAGACCCGTTGCTCCTACTACTACTGGAGCTGTCTGGGTATCCTTATTCCACAGTGCCCACAATGTGCCCAGTAATGACTCCTTCTTTGATCCACATGGAGTTACATGTATCTGTTACATATCTAAGTATGATTGTAAATTCTTTTTTATAAGACCCGTTGCTCCTACTACTACTGGAGCTGTCTGTTTATCCTTATTCCACAGTGCCCACAATGTGCCCAGTAATGACTCCTTCTTCGATCCATATGGAGTTACATGTACCTGTTACATATCTAAGTCTGATTGTAAATTCTGTTTTATAAGACCCGTTGCTCCTACTACTACTGGAGCTGTCTGGGTATCCTTATTCCACAGTGCCCACAATGTGCCCAGTAATGACTCCTTCTTTGATCCATATGGAGTTACATGTATCTGTTACATATCTAAGTCTGATTGTAAATTCTTTTTTATAAGACCCGTGTTCTACTACTACTGGAACTGTCTGGGTATCCTTATTCCACAGTGCCCACAATGTGCCCAGTAATGACTCCTTCTTCGATCCATATGGAGTTACATGTATCTGTTACATATCTAAGTCTGATTGTAAATTCTTTTATATAAGACTCGTTGCTCCTACTACTACTGGAGCTGTCTGGGTATCCTTATTCCACAGTGCCCACAATGTGCCCAGTAATGACTCCTTCTTCGATCCATATGGAGTTACATGTATCTGTTACATATCTAAGTCTGATTGTAAATTCTTTTTTATAAGACTCGTTGCTCCTACTACTACTGGAACTGTCTGGGTATCCTTATTCCACAGTGCCCACAATGTGCCCAGTAATGACTCCTTCTTCGATCCATATGGCGTTACATGTATCTGTTACATATCTAAGTATGATTGTAAATTCTTTTATATAAGACTTGTTGCTCCTACTACTACTGGAACTGTCTGGGTATCCTTATTCCACAGTGCCCACAATGTGCCCAGTAATGACTCCTTCTTCGATCCATATGGAGTTACATGTATCTGTTACATATCTAAGTATGATTGTAAATTCTTTTTTATAAGACTCGTTGCTCCTACTACTACTGGAGCTGTCTGGGTATCCTTATTCCACAGTGCCCACAATGTGCCCAGTAATGACTCCTTCTTTGATCCACATGGAGTTACATGTATCTGTTACATATCTAAGTATGATTGTAAATTCTTTTTTATAAGACCCGTTGCTCCTACTACTACTGGAGCTGTCTGGGTATCCTTATTCCACAGTGCCCACAATGTGCCCAGTAATGACTCCTTCTTCGATCCATATGGAGTTACATGTACCTGTTACATATCTAAGTCTGATTGTAAATTCTGTTTTATAAGACTCGTTGCTCCTACTACTACTGGAACTGTCTGGGTATCCTTATTCCACAGTGATTTCAATTCTGCCTGCAAACCCTGGTGTTTTATTACTTTGTTCCTCTCTGTACATAAGACATTGTAGTCAATGGGTGTAGCAATTTCAATGTTCAATGCTACTTTTGTCTTCTTTTCACTGACTACTATATCTGGTTTTCTTGCATCTATTTTTGAACTGTTTGTAGTGGGTGATCCCACATGATATAAACATAATTTTCTATGATGCTTTGTGGCTAATGTTTCCAGTGTTTTTCAGCTACTTCAGTATTATAATGTCAGTCTTGCCACATTATTATGCCTTTCAGTATACAGTCCTTCTGCCATTAGTATATCACAACCAGCAACAAGATGTCTGACTGTTTCCAATTCTGTTTTACAAAACCTACAATGGCATGTTTCTCCCACATGTTCAATGGACTTTGTAAACCAATGTGTACGTAGTCCACTGTCTTGGGCCACCACTATCAACCTTTCATCTTTTGGTTTAAATTCACCTCTCCTTAACAATTCATGCATTTGATCCAGATCAACATGAGGTTGTTCCAAGAGTCTTTTTATACTTGCAACTATATTTATGCATTTTCCAAATTTCTTGCCTTCTCATCTAATCTTTCAACTTATATTCTTTCCTTTATTTTTTTGGTACAGTCAGTTGCTACCTGATTTTTATCTACTTCTGATTTGATTTCCATTTCCACTTGATGCCGATATACTTCAGCTAAACTAAGCTGGGAAATCATTTTAGACTTATTCTCCTCATGTTTCAAATTTTTCACTACATTTTGGTCTTGTGAGGTCAGCAGATATGTGTACAGTCCCATGATTGCAGATCTGTACATGTAGTACGTTTCGAGGAGGCCCATACCTCCTTCAGAACGGGAAATATATAATCTTGGTATGCACTGATTTTTATAAATCACTTTGTGAGCATGAAGCATCCTTCCTGTTTTCCTGTCCAACCTATCAAACACCTTTTGGGGTCAGTCAGTCACTCCAAAACTGTAAGTTAGGACTGGAAGAGCAAATTGGTTTATAGCTTGGAGTGTGTTTCTAGATGTCAGCGCTGTCTTCAATATTAATTTAAGTCTTCTGAAATATTCCTTACTAAATTGTATTCGCATTTGTGCATATTGTATTGTAGAGCCTTCATCAATTCCCAAATATTTATACACTCTGTCTTGCGCAAGTTCTTTTATATCACATTCCTGTCCCAATCTGAAGTTTTCTTGGTGCTGCAGCTTTCCTGCTTTAAAGGTTGCTTTTGCACATTTATCAAGATCAAATTACATTCTTATACCAGCTGAAAAAGTTTTGACCACTTGCTGTTGTGCTTTCAGTTCCTCATCTGATGAACTATACAGTTTCAAATCATCTACAAAAAGAAGATGAGAAGTCTTTACACTTTGTTGTTTTCTAGGAGCCAAATTGTAGCCATGACCTCATCTTTTAAGTAGACAACTTAATGGGTTAAGGGCAAGACAAAAGAGCAGCTGTGACAGACAGGAACCTTGGAATATCCCCCTTTGAATTTTTATCCCTAGAATGATAATTGGTCCTTTATCATGGCTTAACTGCAATGTGGTTTGCCAGATTTCATGGTCACTGTAATGTAATTAATCAGTGCAGGGTATATCTTGTACATTTTTAAGCACCCTTTTATCCATGAATGTAGGATACTGTCAAATGCTTTTTAATATTTTGTCAATGCTATACTCAAATTCTTCCCCTTTTTACAGTTTTCCATTGTGACTTTAACAACAAATGATCCTTTGTTCCATATGACTTTCTTTTATTACCTTTTTGTTCTATTGCCATGATAGAGTTTTCTTCTAAATGACTATAAACTCTGTTGGCATTAATTCCAGTGTATAGTTTATACTTCGTCAGAAGGCAAGTTATTGGTCTGTAGTTTTTAGGGGGTCTGTATCACATCGTCAAACTTACTATATATCGAATACCTCTTTGTTGAACTCACTTTGTCGAACCCCCTTTTTGTCAAATGATCATTTTAGAGAACATTTTCCCAGGGAAAAGAACCGGTAGTCCAGCAACTGATCCTCACAAAAAAGCAGAAAATGTCAAATCCACTCAGGTGGGGGGCCTCCACCACATCCCCCCCCAATATGGAGGCTGCACCCCCACACCTCCCTAAATAAATATACCAACTCTAAGATCTCACTACAGTGGGGGAAGGGTAAAATTCCCAGTCATGGTGCACTGCATTTTTCCCTGGGAAAATATTTGCTAAAATGATTATTGAACAAAATGGGGTTTTGGCAAAGTGAGTTCGATGAAGAGGTATTCGATAAATAGTAAGTTCAACAATGTGATATAGACCCTTTTTAGGATAGCTTGCAGGTTTACTCTTAAGTAGGTGTATTTTTTTGTTCCTTTTGTTAACCAGGCTGGTGTCTTTTCAGGGTACGCATGTAAATAGTTCTTACTCATGGTTAAATCTTCATATAAAGATGTTAATACTTTTAGCCAGAAATTAGGCACTGCATCTGGGCCTGAGGTTATCTCATTAGGAGCTTTTCTTAACTTTTCGTTTTAGTCTCTCTGACTGTTACTTTATCCCATTTCATATCCTGTACATTTAACTTCTTATTCTTTCTTTTACATTTCTGACCATTTAGCATCTTTGTTAAGTTCCACAAGATCTTTAAAGATATTTCTCCAAAGTGTATGTATTTCTTCTTTTTTGGTGGTGTTTCAATTTCTTTTGCCTTGTTTCCCATTCTCTATAAAACTTTTTGGGTCATCAATACATTGCTTATTTTGTACTTTTCCTTTAAATTTATCTGCATATCTTCTAAGTTTTCTGCCTGTGCTGATATTTTTAGTTTATTATTTGTGATAGTGCACGATAGATCCTGATCTGTTCTGATACTGTGCATTACTTTTATCACGCCTATCTTTCTGAATATTTTTGTTGATCTGTTCCCTCTTCTGTATTCTCCTAACAGTGACACTTATTGTCTTAATTGCTTTATAGTTTTCTCTATTTGAATATTTCCATGATGGCATTCAGTTTCCCCCTTCCTTTCCCTTACTACGTTGTCTTTTTGTGGTAAGACGTTATCTGTTATTAATTTAGCTGCACAGTAGTGTCTGTTATATCACATGAATCTCTATGGGCAGTCCTAATTACTGTGTTCATTTGTTTTATGAAACTTCTAGCATTTGGGTTTTATTGATTTTCTGTAATCTATTTCTTTCATTGATTTTAATATGTCTGTCCATTTCTATTAAATCAAGCAACTGTTCTCTTAGATCATTTTGCTTTAAACTGAGGGCACATTCTTTGCTCTCCATTTCCTGCGGGTATTCTATAGAAAGTTCCAGAACATCTGCCTGTGCCACATTCTCTTCAGTTTCATCCTGTGTCATTCACTGCTCTTTCGTATGGGAGCTCACTGGCCTATCACTCCTCAACACTGACTGTGTTAGAGCTACCCATTTCCTGCTCCTTCCCTTGGGGTCCAACTCCAACTGAACATTTGTACTGGTTTCCTGCAGAAGGCTCCAAAGTATCTTCATATGGCAACTGATCAGATGTTTCCCACTCCACTGGTTTCTCCTTGGATTTCTTGCTGTATCTTTTTGTGATGTTATCTGAGTTAGATTTTCTACACTAAATCCTTCACTTTGCAGGTAATCAATAACCTCAGTTTCTATATCTTTAACTTCTCCATTACTAGTCCTCTTTTCTATTTTTCCTCTTTGTTTACTTATTTTTGTGTTGTAAAATTTTCCATATCTGGATGCCTTTGTCTGTATTTCTCTTCATATATCTTTGGTGCTGCTCTTTTTGTAGTCATTATTTTTGCTTTCTCCTTTGCATAAATATACTGCACCATATTAAATCTCTTTTTCTTTCCCGTGTCCGTATTTCTTCTTCAGGTGTCTCCCACTGCTCCTCTTTCTCCTTACTTTGGGGGCTCTTTGTTCCATCATGCTGTGATGTAACAAGTGTTAGATTTTCTGCACTAAATCCTTCACGTCACAAGTATTCCATAACTTCATCTTCTATTTTTTTTTTTTTACTTCTACTTTAGTAATCTTCTGTTTTTGTGAAATTTCCTGTATCTGGATGCCTTTGCCTGTATTTCTTTCTGAATATCTTTGAGGCTGCCTTTTTATGTTGATTAATTTAGCTTTCTCCTTTGCATAAATATTGCACCGTATCAGATCTCTCATTCTTTCCCATGTCTGTATTTCTTTTTTATACCTTTCAAAAGTCTCTAGATTTTCTTCTTTATACTTTTGAACTTCCTCAATCACTTCTTTTTCTAAACGGCCCAAGTTTGTTTGTCTATATAGTGTTTTTATAAATCATTTGTATTAAGGAACACACATTTTTATTTGAAACTTCTGACAGTTTTTCTTGTGGAAGTATTTTTCTTTCCTCAAGTTTCTCTTTTAATCTTTTTATATGTCTTCTATCTATAAATTCTGGGCTTCTTGTATAATGGTAACAATACATAATTTCTTTCTTATTCTCAATAATCCACTCTGTCGTTTTTGTGAGTGTTTTTTGGCCTATCAATTTTTGTGATTTTTGTGGACTGCCATTTCCTTCTACAGCATAGGGGCCATCCTCCCCCTGGACCTGGTTTAGCCCCATTGTAGGAATGTTTCCATGTCTTGAGGATTCTCCACTGTCATTTTTTCCACTCCTGGCACCAGTGTGCCTACAAGGATTGGGCACTTTTTTATCCTGGGTCTAGTGCACCAAACTATCTTTTTGTATTTTTTAACCTACTTCTGTCCATGATATATGCTATATAAAATACAGTCTATATATCAGTGTCATCCTGGTGAAATTTTGTGAAAAACAGGGTCCACCTCATGAAGGTACTCACCAAGACTTGAGGATGAATTCAGTTCCAGTAATACTACTCTCCTTTGCTTGCTGACTTATCTCTGCATTTGGACTCCAAATTGGAAATCTGAACTGAGCTGGATCCAGAGTTTGGAGATTAGCTATGTTCTTGTTAATAAGGTCCATAATGATACTTTCCATAGCCTTGCAGATGAGTCTAGTCAAGCTTATGGGCCTATAATTCCCAGGGTCAGTTGATGGCCCCCTTTGTGCAGAGGTATTACTGTTGCTGTCCTCCGTTCTGCCGGAACATAGTTCACAGGCTGTGGTTAAACAGGGATCCAAGTGAATCTGCTAGGTCATGTTTTAAGTTGTTTAAAATGCAACCTGGTATGTTGTCTGTTCTCATTGATGCTGTGTTTTTGACCTTGGAGAGCGCCGAGATGACCTACTCTCTCTTGAGATAATAGTCTGAGGAATGGTAGCAGGTACTCTTTGAGGGATGACTGGAGGGAAGAAGGGGGTGAAGCTTGCTCCAAATCTGTCAGCTAGCAGATTGGCTATTACATCTGGTTGAGTATGGGTGGTGCCATCCACAACCAAGTCAGCGCATAGCTGGGTATTCCCGTTTAGATTTGGGACATAGTTAAATAATGCCTTGTGATTATCTTTAGCTAGGGAGGCTACTTTTGCTTTGTAATTAACTTTGGAGGACTTGATAAGATCTCTGATTTGGTTGTTTAAGCTAGAGAGGGATTTCTTCCTGCTGAGCCAGGTCCCTCTTGTTTTTGGACATTAGTTTCTTTCTCTTGTTGTAGAGCCTGTTTATGCTAGGGGTCCACTAGGGTGGCTTGTTTTTTTTTTTTTTGGCAAGACCTGGTTTTAATCCATTCAGGTACAGGTGATTCTATACAGCTGCTTAAATGGTTATACAGGGCATTGGTGTACACCTCTGTGTAGGAATCTGTGTTATCTGTGTTTGAGGGGGACTTGAAACTTCATATACCATCACTTGGTAGGAACTAATTTGTCTTTGAAAAATTCTTAAGCATTTTTGAGCTTGATGGGGTATCTGGTCTTATAATTACACCAAATGAGACTGATTTATGGTCTGATCTTACCAAGGAGGACATCAGGTGGGGGTGGGGTGCAATTCTCTCCCATGTTAGTGAGTACTATGTCCGGGACATTTGAGCCTCTTGTGGGTATAACATTTCATAGGTTCATAGGTTCATAGGTTTATACTAGGCTATCTGCCCTAAGGCATTTATAAGCCTAGCCCAAAGTTTTGTGGCTTACGCCACCCCTTATATGAAAAAATACTGTGCCCATTAGTTTGTTGTGCCTCTGTCCAGCAGTGACACAGAGATGATTCCCGGGGTAAACCTACGATCTCCCATCCACAGGTCAAGATTTCTCTTGAACAGAGCCAGCGAGGTGCTCTGCCTCACATGGACCGGGATTTTATTCCACAGCATAGGGAGTCTCTGAGTGATAAATCTATCCCTCCAGCACATCCTATTTATATCCGTGCTAAGGTTTAAGTCGCTTGCTCTACTGGTTTTGGTGGATTTGGATTTTTTGAGGTGGAGCATGTCCATTAATGGTTGGACATGGCCTTGTATGTCAGGCACATGTCACCTCTGAGCAGACGGTATGCGACTGAATAGAGCTGGAGTTTCTTCAATCTGGCAGCATATGACAGATTTTGGAGTCCCTTTATCCTTTTGGTGAGGAACTTTTGGGGTCTCTCCAATTGCTGCAGATGTCGGGTGAGATACATCCCGAATGGGGCATTGTACTCGATCATTGGTCTGATAAGTGAAGAGTACAGGGAAACAATGACCTCACTAGATCTGGATGTGAATCCCTTCATGATCAGGTGGGCAATGTAGAAGGTCTTTATAACCACTTTAGCAACGTGAGTGTCAAAAGAAAGGCCACTGTCAACCTGGGTCCCCAGGTCCCTGATAACCTCTTCTGTGCTTAGTGGATTGCCACCTATATGGAGGCTTGGGGTTACCTTGTTTTTCCCGAAGGGTATGACTATACATTTTTTGGCGTTTAACTTCAGGCCATGGCTCTGGCACCAGCTATCTGTTTCCGTGAGTCCCTTCTGAAGGATATCCGTGTCCGATGCACTTTCCACTATGGCGCCCAGTTTGCAGTCGTCTGCAAACTTTGTCAGCCAAAGTCCTCCCATGTTGGCCTGTACTTCTGAGAAATAGATGCCGAACACTAGGGGGCCAAGGACCGAGCTACTTGTGACCGGCTTGGAGTCTGACATAGCGCCAGCAACTCTAACCCTGTGGGTTCTGTCCTTAAGCCAGTTTGCAACCCATCTTGTGACATATGGGTTTACATTTAAGCTGGTAAGGTTTTCTACAATACCCGAGTGGGGTATTGTGTCGAAAGCCTTTGCAAGGTCGAGGTAGGCTGTATGGACTGCCTTTCCCTCATCAATGGCCTTGGTGACTGTTTCGAAGAAGTTGACCAAGTTCAAAAGGCATGATCTGCCCTTGACGAAGCCAAACTGGGTCGGGTCCAATGTCTGCAAGTCCCCTATATCTTTGTTTATGAGCTCCATTATGATCCTCTCCATAGCTTTGCAGACTAGACTTGTTAAGCTTACGGGGCGGTAATTACCAGGGTCTGTAGAGGCACCGCCTTTGTGGAGTGGGACCACAGTTGCCGTACGCCACTCCTTGGGCACGTATCCTGTGGTAAGGCTGAGATTAAACAGCTGCCTTATGTGCGGGTTTAATTCCTCATTTAGCTCATGTAGCACACAGCCGGGACACCATCCGTCCCATTGATGCTGTGTTTTAGCTTTAGAGAGAGCAGCTTTCACCTGCGCATTTGAGATGTCTGGGAGGCTACACTGCTGGGATAGTTATCTCTCCTTTAGGGGAGAGGGGTGAAGTTTGCACTGAACCTGCCTACCAGTATGTTGGCAATGTCTATGGGTTCAGTGATTTTTGTATCATTTTGGACTAATTCTGAGCATATCTGGGAGTTTCCACCCAGGTTCCTAACATAGCTGAAAAAGGCCTTATGATTGTCCTTGAATCCATGGCAATTTTTCTCTCAAAATTGGCCTTAGTTGATTTTATGAGTGCTCGTATTTTTTACTAATAATGATCAGGGTGACTTCCCTTTTATGGATTTTGTTCTATCATGTAATAGCTTTCTCCTCTTATTGTAAAGTTTGTTAATGGCTGGGGTCCACCAGACTGGACGTTTGCCCTTTGTGGAAAGAGTCTTGGTTTTATTTGGGATTGCCTGATCCATGCAGTCCTGGAGGTGTTCATAGAAGGCATTTGTAAGGGCTTCCGCAGCTTGGGTTGTGGTTTCCACTGGCTCAGGGGCCTTGAAGGATACCACACCAGTCTTGAGTAGTGTGAAGTTTGCTTTAGAGAGGTTCTTCACTGTGGTATTTTTTGTTTGGGGTGGGGGCGGGATGTGGATTTCCAGTGAGATTAGTTTATGATCAGATCTCACCAATGAGGGATATACTTCTGGTGTGGAGCATTTTGTCCCCATGTTTGTGATAATGAGATCTAGTATATTTTCTCCTCTCGTGGGAACAGTGACTAGCTGTTCCATGGCATTTGAATTTATGAACTCCAGGAACCGTTGGGCTAGAAAGTTAGGGCTTGAGTAATGTTCCCAGTCTATATTGTGGTAGTTGAAGTGACCCAATATGATGGTGTTTGAGATACATTTATACCCTCCAGTGTCTTCAGGAAGGCTGTGTGGGGTTCCTGAGTTTGAGAGGGTGGCCTGTAGCATGCTACAATTTGTAGAGCAGTTTTGCCTATGGTTAGTTGCACCTGGATGGTTTCCAAGCTTCGTATGCTGCCACCAACCTGGAGGCGTGGGTATCCTTTATGAATATGGATACACCCTCCTTTTGTGGTGTGGTCCGGGTTTTGGGGCCGGAACGCATGATATGAGGTAAAACCTAATAGTGCCAGGGTGCTCTCAGGAGCCTTGAACCAGGTTTCAGTTACAGCACAGACATCGATGTTCTCCATACTGAGAAGGGCCTCGAGTGCGTGCATTTTGAGATTTAGACTTCTGGGATTGAGCAGCATTACCCTCAGTTTCTTCCCATTTTTGTTTTCTAGGGTGGTAGGTTTAGAATTTGAGCCTTGCCTAAAAAGGCACTATGGGGTGGCAAGAGCCTTAGCCAATATCCGAATCCCAGGGTGACAGGTGCAAGCCGCCCTTGAAGCAGCGTGGCTTGTCAAGCATGTCATCCCAGGCAGACAGACACTGGATCCCCTTTGAATGACACCAGACATTAAGCCAATTGTTAAAGCTGATCATCTTGTCTCTATATTGTGGCATCATTCTTGGTGAAGGAAGGATACTGCTCAGGGTCAGGGTCATACCTGCCTGCGCTACATAATCAGAGAGCTCCTCTATGTCTCTTTTCATGCAGTCCAGGGAGGTATGTCTCAGGTCATTCACACCAGCATGGACAATGACTGTGTCATATTTGTACTTGCCGTGGAGTGACCCGAGTGCTTGTGTTATGTGGCGGATTCTAGTGCCCGATAGGCAGCTTACTGTGACCCTCTCCTTGTTCAGCCTGGTGAGTGGGACGTCAGTGTGTCTGACTATGGAGTCACCTATGACAAGTATGTTTGGTGTTGTATTTGGCCTTAATGGCTGTGACTGCTTTGCACACTGATTTTGTGGTTTATGTGTTGCTTGTGGGGTGTCTTGAGGTAGCAGTTGTTTGGGTGTCTGCTTTGGAGGCCTCTGCTGTTTAGGTAAATTTTTGCTCAGAGCCTCCGAGTATGTCTTTGTGTGTTTATGTGTTTGATTCAGTGGTGTGGTAGCATTATGTGAGGCTGGTTTTGTGGTGTGTGTAGTTGCCTTCTCCTCCTGTCTGGTCTTGCCAGTCCTGAGTTGAGAGAACTCAGCCTCCAGTTTGGCTAAATAGCTGCATCTCTCGCAAGTATTTGTGTTATGTGGGAGGAGGAGAGGGTTGTCTGTGTACATGAGGCAGTTGTAACATTGCCTCAAGATTCCCAGATTCACCAGCTGGACCGGAGAGGAGATTGACAACTGACCTTTGGACATGCTAGAATAATATTGGGAATTCCTTAATAATTGAAAACAAGGGCCAGTGGGGAGTGAGGGTGTAGTGCTTTTAATTTTAGTGCTGACTTATATAATTGCTTTAGTGAGCAAGTGCCAGGTAACTTGAGTGCAATGTGTTACAAGTAACTAAATGCAAAAACGACAAACAGTAACTTTCTTTCAAGTGAAACAAGGAAATAAGTACAGTAAGCAATGCAGATATCACTAGTGATCCACAGAAGCTCTGAGAAGCCACGTATTAGGTGGAATTAGCGTTCCAGGGAAATAACAAGCAAACAAACAACAAGCATGTAAACAAAGCTAGATTCAGCAGGCCTGGATCTAGTCTATGCTACAGCAAACAAGGTGTACCAATTTCAGTAAGATACAGTTCAAATATTCAGGCACTATAAACCTCTAACCAGAAATTCCCAGCTCAGAAGGGCAGAGTCCAGCCTCTTCTCCCACAAGAGTGCAGACCATGAACCTTCTTAATGTAAAATAACTGGCCTGAAGCCCACGTGCCTAAACCAGAACTAATACACTTGGACACTGGGCTCTCAATCAGCAGTTCCCAACTTAGAAGGATGAAAGCTACCTGTCCTGCCACCACAGTGCTTGCCACAAACCTTCCTAATGTAAAACAACTGGTCTGAAGCCCAAGTGCTTAATCCAAAAGACTTAGAATGATAGCTACACTTTAATCAAGTTACAACCAAGCAGTAATAAATACAATTGAATACTTTAAAGAATGTCTGGATTAGTGCTCAAGTTACACAAACAAACCTAGATCCAGCAGGCCCGACTCCAGTCTATGCCACAGCAAACAAGGCCCACCAACTTCAGTAAGAAGCAGTTCAGATATGCATGCACTATAAGCCTTTAACCAGAAATTCCCAGCTCAGAAGAGCAGAGTCCAGCCTCTCCTCCCACAAGAGTGCAGACCACGAACCCTCTTAATGTAAAATAACTGGCCTGAAAGCCCAAGTGCTTAAACCAGAATTAATACACTTTTAGAATAACAGACACTGAGCCCTCAATCAGCAGATCCCAACCTAGAAAGATGTAAGCTACCTGTTCTGCAACAACAGTGCAGACCACAAACCCTCTCAGTGCAAAACAACTGGTCCAAAGCCCAAGTGTTTAAACCAAAAGGCTTAGAATGAGTTACACCAAGCAGTAATAAATACAATTGAGTATTTTTAAGATGATGCAAAAGTAAAATGAAGTAGGTAAAAACACAAGTACAATAAAAGCAAATTAATTTTTTTTTTTTTTTTAATTTTTTAATCTGAACAAGTGCTGAGATCAAAGAAACAGATTTGAGTGCTGAAACTAGAAAACTGGCTAGTTATAAGAAAAAAAAACAAGCTAGAAGGCTTCCCTCAAACACAGAAGGGCTTGGGGGCTCAGAAGCCTACAAATAGTCTATACCACTTAACAGGAAAGGCAGGAAATAAGCTTAATTTTTTTTTGTCTGTTTTCCAGATGCTCTCTTTGTACACAGTAGGAGTGCCTGAAATCAGAATATGATCTCACTGCACTCAGTTGAGTGAGCAAATGTGATGGGCCCAGAGGCAGGCTGAGGGGCGGGCAGTTTCAAGGCCACTAAGATTAGCAGAGTTAAAACTGCCAGTTCAGTTAATATTCTTTCAACACAGTTTAAATCAAATTAAATACTGTATTTTTTTTTTAAAAAGTGCAGATAAAGGTACTTAAATTCTCTTATACGTCCAGTTGAATATAACCAAGTTCTTAGCCGGCCAAAGCTGAGGTTTTTAAGCAGAAAATATTTCACACTGTACCACTTAAATAGGCAAGGACAGGAAATCAAAGAATGTGGCTACCCCCACACCTGTAATTACTAGCAAATAACAAAATTCAGCAAACACTAACTTCAGTTCAAGTTACTGAAGAGCAGAGTTAAAACTGCCAGTTCAGTTAATATTCTTTCAACACAGTTTAAATCAAATTAAATACTGTATTTTTTTTAAAAAAGTGCAGATAAAGGTTCTTAAATTCTCTTATACGTCCAGTTGAATATAACCAATGACAAAGTCCAAGAACCTCTGAGCCAGCATGTTTGTGGTCGTGTCTGTTTCTTAGTCAATGGTAGGATAATTAAAATCACCCATGAGTAGGGTGTTGGGCTTTATGGCAAGTGACTCCAGTAAGTCCTGTTATGCAGTACGCTTTTCCTTTTTCATGATGGAGGACCTATAGCTAGGTATGATGTGGTATGGGGCTTTGCCTGTAGTTAATTGGACATGGAGTAGCTCAAGAGAGTCATATTGGTTGACAGTCTAGAGGTGTACTTATCCTTAATGAAGATGGATACACCTCTCCTTTGGTTCTTTTATGCTTGATTTGTGGTCTGACTATATGGAAGGCATTGTAGCCCTGCACAGCCAGGGTGCTTTCTGCGCCTTTGAACCATGACTCATTGACTAGTTCCAGGGAGTGCAATTTTTTGTTTACACCCCTAGCATTAAGCAGCAGTACTTTGAGTTTATCGGATTTTGTTATGTTGGGAGGTTGGTTATTTTGATGCTGCCTAAAAAGGCACAATAGAGGTAGGTAATGCCTTTGTCTGTATCCAAAAGTCTAGAGGAAACAGATGCAGACCATCTCTGACAAAGCAGTGTGGCCTGTCAACCATGTCTTCCCATGCTGACAGATAGTAGATCCCCTTGGACTGACACCAGAAGCTAAGTGAATTGTTAAAGTCAGTCATTTTTGTTTCCATTGTAGCATCATTTTTGGAGAAGGTAGAATGCTGATTAAGGCTAGCCTTATACCTGCCTATGACACACAATCTAAGAGCTCAGTCATGTCTCTCTTCATATAGTCCGTTGAGGTACGTCTCAAGTCATTCTCCCCTCACATAGACTATGATGGAGTCGTATCAGTACTTGTGGTTGAGAGACTTGATGGATTCTGGCACCTGACAGGCAGCTAACTGTAACCCACTCCTTGCTGACTTCCATGTGATTAAGGTGGTTGTGGAACTATAGAGTTTATATATATATATATATATATATATATATATATATATATATATATATATATATATCTATATAAATAATGTGGAGGAGGTGTGCAGTTGCACCCTGCATGTAAAAACTGAGCATTGTTTTGGTTGTTAGAATAATGTCTTTATTAATGCTTATTTGGATTTTCATTTCAGTGTTTTTATATTATCAGGTACTTGTTGGAGGTGTTTTTTGTTTAAGTTTTGATGTCAAAGTTTTGACATCATACTTTACAAATAGTACTAGCTATGTTCAAAGCCTAGGCTTTGTTGTAATGATGTAACAGATTTGTATTTTCTTATGTATACTACATTTTGTTTACTTTATACTTTATTGATTATTATAATTCATGCATTAAAATTTACTGTTACTCATGGAGCTTTTCTCCCCGGGCCTTCTCTGAAAAAGGACCTGAGTCCAGTCAGACTTTCCCAGTAAACAAATGATAAATAAATAAATAAATAAAATCATTTTGTTTGCAAGGACATGACATTAATCACTGTAGTGATATGTTTCATGTCTGCATCACTTGGGCATGTCATACTGTGTACTACATACATGTTATTCTACAAATGTAAACAGACAGGGTACAAATAGCTTGTGGTAGTTGTACATTTGTAGATTTTGCAGTCATATTACAAATGTGCACATGCGCAAACTTGCACACATGCAGGGCCAGCCTTAGCTGAAATGGTACCCTAGGCGAAGTAGTGCTCTGGTGCCCCTTAAGCCCCACCCATGCCATACTCAAGGAACACCCCTATATGAGCCACGCCCACAGGTAGGTCACTCCCACAAAAGCCACTCCAGTTATTTCTTTCAATTTTTTAAATGCATGAAAAATCAATGAACGCATTGTCATATTGTAACAAAGATACCTTGTAATATAGTTAAACTGCAAGTGAATTCTCCTTAATAAACCTGCTTGATCTGTTGCTTCTTCTAGATTTTATCTATAGCTATGACACAGTAATACATTGCTTTTTACAAAGTGCATTGATGTTTACATTTAAAACTGGTGTGATTTACTCTGGTGTAGCATCAACTCTGTAGTGTGCATGACTTTTGCCTAAAATATTACACATTAATTACTACATACCCTGATGTGTGCTTCATGCTCTTCACAGGTCATCCATTAAGTCGACATATTTCAATGTCAGCGACACATTGTGATCTGGTGCTGCAGTTGTATGGGGGCCCTGAGACCAAAAAGGAAGGCAGTGTTACTACTACAGTGACTGCTGTATTGAGCTTTGCATATAATAAAGTAACTTACCAACAGCAAGCTGATTTATCAGAATTGTCTTGGCAATGTTTCTTGTCCATTATGGGTTAAATATGGAAGTATGTGTTACCTTGAAACTCAGCTGATAACAGTACCCTGTTGTCCTGTAAAACAGTCCGGTTCACTTGAGTAATTTGAAGACATTCATTTTTACTTAAAGCAAGACAGACATTGTTATATTGTCAAGTGATTGTATTCCATTATTGTGTGCTACAGGTACATTTGTATATACAATGTTTGACAGTAAAATGTTTAACTTCTACAAACTGTCAGGTCTACTTCATTACTTTGAAAACATTAGATTTCCATTGGCACAGTTCATGTTAAAGACATTGACATATTGTCAGATTTTATTTCATTGTTGGCTACTAGATGCATCTCTGTATGCAATGTTTGACAGTTAAATGTTTAAATTGCACAAACTGTCAGGTCCACTTGAGTAATTTCAAGACATTCATTTAGTTGGTACAGGTCATGCTTAAGACAGACACTGCAGTATTGTCAGATGATTTTATTCCATTGCAGCCTATTAGATGTACATTTCTATATGCAGTGTTCAACAAAGGTGTTCAACTTGTACAAACAGTCCGGTCCACTTGAGTAATTTCAAGACATTCATTTAGTTGGTACAGTTCATGCTTAAGACAGTCACTGCAGTATTGTCAGATGATTTTATTCCATTGCAGCCCATTAGATGTACATTTCTATATGCAGTGTTCAACAAAGGTGTTCAACTTGTACAAACTGTCAGGTCCACTTGAGTTATTTGAAAACATTAGATTTCACTTGGCACAGTTCATGGAAAAGGCATTGAAAATTGTCATTTATTCCTCTGCTAGCTACTAGATGTACATTTCTATATGCAGTGTTCAACAGTAAAGTGTTTAACTTGTACAAACTGCCAGGTCCACTTGTAACTCAAAGACATTCGATTTCCGTCGGTACACTTCATGTTAGACATTGAATTATTGTCAGATGATTTTATTCTTCTGCTGGATACTAGACATGCATTTCTATATGCAGTGTTTGACAATAAATGTTTAACTTGTACAAACTGTCAGGTCTGCTTGACTAATTTGAAAACATTAGGTTTCCGTTGGCACAGTTCATGTTAAAGACATTGAAATATTCTCAGATTTTATTTCATTGGTGGCTACGAGACACATTTCTGTATGCGATGTTTGACAGTTAAATGTTCAAATTGCACAAACTGTCAGGTCCACTTGAGTAATTTCAAGACATTCATTTAGTTGGTACAGGTCATGCTTAAGGCAGACACTGCAGTATTGTCAGATGATTTTATTCCATTGCAGCCTATTAGATATACATTTCTATATGCAATGTTTCACAGTGAAAAGTTAAATTTGTACAAACTGTCATGTCTACTTGAGTCATTTGAAAACATTAGGTTTCAGTTGCCATAGTTCATGTTAAAGATACTGTAATATTGTCAGATAATTGATTAAAGACTGGCAATGTCCCTGTTACCACTATGCAACTGGACCTTCATTACATATGCTGAAACACATTAGCAGATGCAAGAACAGGATTTGTCAACCTTGTTATAGCCATTCGGTAAGCAAGTTATAGTAGCAGAGAATAGTGCCTAGCTGACAGTACTGGTTTACCTTTGAATTGTTATCTGCCATGTGTCCGATGTGCATAACACTGAAAGTAGGGCTGCAAAAAATGACAATGCCGATTCACCATGTTTTTGAATTTCAAATAAGTGAATGCTTTTTTGCCATTCAAACACATGGATCAAATGTCGGAAATGGCTTTCCAGCAAACCATTTTCGACATGTGTTCCTTTGAAGTTCTCCGTATTTCGGTAATACGGGTCGCACAACAGGACGATCGCACATACCATGTGCAACAAAAAGAAGGTAAACCACAGTACATTGTGCTTCCCTACCAACTCTGCTCTAGTTCTTCTCTACATGAACTCTGGCATAATACAGAACTCTTGTGCCTTCCACTGTAGGATCACAGTACAGGGTACATCAGATGTGAAGTCATGAATAATATGCACACTCCCTGTTCAATTACTACCTAGCAACTCACTAAAGCTGTACTTTTCATGACTTGCACTGAGCAAATCTATCAATTATATCAGCATAGTCTACCTGGCAAGATATTTTATTATCGATTGAAATCATAGCTAAGCCCACAAGTCTATCTTGTAGCATAGTACTTCTTAAATATGTTTTTATTAATTTTCGTTAGGGGAGAGGAGAAGCTTCTCTCCCCAGATGCAACTGTCACTGGCAGTGTCAACAGAATGCGTAGAGCTACCACTACTTGTGGAAATATCTCCACTAATCCTCTCTTTTTCATTAGATTAAGGACATCTAGCACTGATAATCCCTTTGGAATAATGTGGCAAAGGGTTTTTAATTCCTCATACAGCTCTACAGCATCAATATCAGCAGAGACATTGTGGGTTAAAAGGTTCTGCAGATCTTTACAGAGCTGAAATATCTTCTCATCAGTAACTGCCGAGAGTTCCTGTATGTTGTAGAGGAAGCCAAAAGCAACACTATGAGCTGCGAGTTGAGTAAACCTGCCTCCACAGATGACGGTGCAACATCGACAAGAGTGGTGAAAAAGTTAACTTTACAATTCTGTTCAGGACTAATTAGACAGTCATCATTTGCTTCATAACCAAAAAGCCTCCTCTTTTTCCTGGGTCTCACCTCATTCGCATCAGGAAACTTCAGTTCTACTTCTAGCTCTTCAGCTAGCTCAGTAGCAGTCACTTTTGCCTCTTCATACCCTGTGGCCCTGTATTCTATTAAAAACATTTTCAGTTCATCAAGCAGAATCATTGCTTGATCAATTTGCATGGAAGAGCTTTGCAAAAGTTTACTGACTTGTCCAGACTTTACTAATGCATCATACCGGACCACCAGCGATATTAAAAACTTAGCACTTTTCATTGTACTGCTCAGTGATGCTGCTTCAGAATATGCCTTAGGATCCTTGCCTTTTGTAACTTCTGCCACCGAAACTAAGGCATTATAAACTGCACCCATTTGGTATCACACTGCTTTCACACTTTCTACCCTACACTCCTACCTAGTCTCACACAATGTCTTTACAGTTAAACCTGACACATGATCGCGGAATATTTTGTACCTCTGAGTAGATGATGTAAACAGAGTGTACATTCATTGCAGGCTACCAAAAAATGAAACTGCATCTATTGAAGACTTTGCAGCATCACCAATTACTAGATTGAAATTGTAACGGCCACACGGTACAAAAAATGCACATGGATTTAAAGACAAGATTCTTGCCCGAACACCAGAATGTTTTCCCTTCATATTAGAACCAGTATCATAACCCTGGCCTCTGCACTTTTCTAGTGGAATTCCCAAACGTTTAAGTTCATTTAAGACAATGTCAGTCAGAAAACCTCCAGTAGTCTGAGTAACCTGGATGAATGAACGAAAAACACCACACGCCTGCGAGGATAGCCCCAATAAGATCCAACACTCTTTAATCGTTCCAAACAGCACAATCACATTAACGCTGACAAGATACAGTAAACGTTTTCATCATAAACTTCATCAGAAAAGTGCAAACAAACATAATAAAACTCCCAACATATATATACACACCCATACCAATTGAATGATTGTCTAATTAAAACTTAAATGGTAAACGTGATTGTCTTCATTTTAAACTGAAATGTTGTGGAAAAATAGAAAATTGGTGTTATTGCTGAATCAATGAAATAATTGATATCAAACTACTGTGAGGCATATTAAAATCATAGTAGAATGTGTGATATATAATGTAATGAAAGGCAACACTTCTATATAAACTTTACAAACATCTAAAATATTGAATATATTTTGCCAGGGAAGTCCACACATTGAAAAAGTTTTTTTTGAACAGAGGCTACCCAAGTGACCTAATTGATAAAATATCAAAAGAAGTAATCGAGGAAAGGGTGGGAAGATTTTCACCAATCCTTGGGAAAACTATTATTGATATGAGCACAAACATCAATCCAAAAACGGACACAAGGAATTTTAATTCAGGTTTTGTGACCACCTATGACGGTCAATCTGGCATAGTTAGGAGAGTAATGAATAGAGAATGGACCAAATTCTCGAATATTTCAGATTTAAAACACACTTTTGATGACCCCTTAGTTCACATTTACCGTAAAGGTAAAACTATAAAAAATTTTCTAGAAAGTGGTTTCAACAGGTCCCATCGGGGGAAGTGTATTAAGGAAAAGAAAGGCTTATACAAGTGTGGAAGATGCAAATACTGCACCTATCTAATTATTGGGAACACATACCATGTAGAGGCCAGAAATAGGAACATTTCCTTAAACACATGTGCTTGTAACTCATAAGTGCACATGCTGCCTCTAGGTATCTGCCTTGCTGGTTTGGCCCCGGTCTGCTCACTTAGCTTGCTCCGCGCCACACCCTGCCCCCATATTCCACTTGCCTCGGTAGTACTACGTTTATAGTGCCACTGGCATGCTCCCTTAATTAGCTAACCAACTACACATGCTCCCAGAACCCAGCAAACTCCTAGCATAATAATACTATCCATATTAACCCACCCATAGCTATTATATTCGCTCTAATCTTTTTTCCACCACATACACTGAATACACACCCTACCCTAGTAATTTACTGTGACTACAGCTAAAACAGTAATGCTGCTACCCTTAGTACCCCTGCTATTCATTCCTTATTACCTAAGCTCCTATGAACATGTACAGCATCTTGAAATCCAATACCCAAACTCTCAAACAGACATCAACCCAGCATTTAATAAGTTTATTCACCACATAACCACCCCCTCTCCTAATTCCTCGCCCCCCAGTTACCATCACCCGACTAAGTACCGCTACATTAGCCTAAAAAACAAAAGCTACGAAAAAATCATAAACAAATTTTTAAGACTCATAAGCAACTTAAAAATTAATCTTATGAAGGATGGAGACATCCAACCCAGCCCTGGCCCATCCACAACAGTAGACCCAAGCACACCATCTAAAAACCCAATGTGTACTACCCAGATTTATAGACTTCCGAACTCATTTCTGGTCTGTCATCTCAACATCAGAAGCCTAACAACAAGATCCATAGCCTACGTGGACTCTTAGCTGCTCACTCCCCTGATATCCTTTGCCTCACAGAAACCTGGCTAAAACCAATAACCAAAGATAACGAAATAACCCCCCCCCCCATAGTACAACATCCTTAGACTGGACTGGATCTCCAGGAAAGTTGGCGGGGTAACTGTACTATACAAGTCTACCCTAACAATAACAATTGACACCCAACAGCCACCCCAGTTTGGCAATGCAGAAATTCTCATCACCAAACTAATAATAAACAAAAACAAATGCAGATACATTGTCTGCATTTATATTCCACCCAGCAAGAATGATAATACTCTAGAAAATATCTTACATTGGCTAGCTTCTAACTATCCCCAGGAAACCATTGTCATGGGGGACTTTAACATTGATTGGAACACCTGTTCCTCTGAAACTCCCTCCACCCATTTAAACCTCCACGGGTTTACTCAGACCATTGCCACTCCCACCAGATTTAGCAAAAATAGAGTCAAAGATAGTATCCTTGACTGGATACTTATTAACAGCCACCCCCAAAAGTACAAGTCAGGTACATTACCCGATGAGCTAAGTGATCACTGCCTTACCTATGTTATTAGGCTCAAAGCCGACATTCCCAACCAGCCCACCTACAAAACTATAAGATACGTCAGGAACTTTACCATTGACAACTTCCAAAATGAACTCAAAGCATGTTATTGGAATGTCTTGAAATGACTCCCATTACAAGAAGCAGTTGAGTACTTCAATACCAGATTTCTGGCTATCCTTAACCACCATGCTCCTACCCTTACCATCTGGGTAAAAGCTACAGTTGCACTGTGGCTATCTAAAGAAACAAAAACCAAAATTAAACTAAGAAACAATGACTGGACCAGGTGGCATGTTACCAAAGCACCTATGGACCAAGTAAGATACTGGCAGCTAAGGAACCAGACCAAAAAATCTGTCATTCTAGACAAAAAAAAATCACTACACCCTCCTACAACAAAAATATCAGCAAAAACCTCAAAAGTTCTGGGCTGGTATTAACAATCTTCTCCACCCAGGCCATTCCGCCACTCCTACCCCATCAGCTGCCCTTGATAAATCCCCTGTAGAAATTGCAAACAGCTTCAACTCCTTCTTTACTGGAACTATCCAGTCTCTAGCTACGCATCTCACTCCATCGGACACAAACACCAGCTCTGGCACATCCAGCCCTGATCCACCCAGCACCCAGCCCACCTTTACCTTTCAAACCGTACTTACCAACCTGATCCAGACCTTGCTCAAAAAGCTAAAACCTACTACACTAGCTGCCGACCACCTCCCAGCTGAATATCTTCAAAAAGCAGCTGATGCCATAGCACTTCCCATTTCTATTCTGATCAACAGATCCATCTCAGAACGATCCATCCCAGCAATATGGAAAATATCATGTTATACCTCTCCATAAAGGAGGAAGTTCCACAGAATTATCTAACTTTAGACCTATAGCCATTCTTTCACCACTAGCTAAAATCATGGAAAGATGCTTACACAAACAAATCATGCACTTTCTTATTCAAAACGGAAAGCTCGCTGACTCTCAGCACGGCTTTAGGCCATTCCACAGTACCACCACGGCTCTTCTATCTTTCTCTAATGTCATCAGTCTTCATCGTAACAACAACAAACTATCTTCAGCACTCTTACAGTACAGTTGTTGAAAAACATCCGTACTATAGATTCCCTCATGAGTGTTGCCAGGTAAGAAAAGAACTAATAAAAATAAAAGCTCAGAATTACCAACAGCCTGCAGATTTTCTCTTCAATGAGCTTCAATCAGCATAAAATGAGCTGAGCAGATATCTCATCTGGTCCAAATCACAATAAGATGACTCACTTGATTTGTATTACTAGCAAGTGCTCCCATACCAGGAAGTTTATTTAAACAAGCTCACAATGAGAAACGTATACATGACACTGATGACACGCGAAAAACTTTCACTATAAAAAATAAATAAATCACCAATTCACTCCATTGCAAAATTGTTCTTGCACAGCAACAGCTCCAGCACATATTGACTTCTCTCTGGGAAAATACTGTATTGATGGGCAACGATGCATAATCCGTCAAAAGGGAAACTTCTTAAAACCCTCATAGTTCTAAAAGACAATCTGGCTACATTTAAATGGGAGACGGGGGGAGCCAGATACAGTACAAACGGACCATATGAAGCTACTACCCATATTACACTCAAAATTAGAAAGAAAACATCACATGATTTCAGATACAACTATCTTGCTTTCTTTACCCAAAAAGACTGTTGGTATTAGAAAATACAAATATATCATTTCTTTTCAGTGTCCCAGGGCAATACATTCTGCTCTACCCTAAGTCACTGACAATTCCTGTTCAGGCTTTTCCTTCTTTACAAACACAAGCAACATTAATCATAAAGTATGTCAAAACAGCCCTGTATGCCCAAAAGTGTCAGCATGATTATACCTTTTATTGGGATGTATTTAGCTCCCTGACTTGACTTATCATAAGCACACGAATAAAAATCCAAAAAAAAGTCGCTCTTTGTCCATCCACGTGGCCAAGAGGACCAGGCCACCGATTCATGCACATCGCACGTCCAGCAGAAATAAGAAATCCAATAGATCCGCCCACCTCTATCTCGTTAATGTACAGCGCCCTAGGTGGTTGCTTAGTTTGCCTATACCTAAGCCGGCCTTGCACATACGCACATGCATACACACACGCACACACACACACACAAACATATATAAATAAATTAAAAAAAAAAATATATATATATATATATATATATATATATATATATATATATATATATACTACAGAGGCAACAGATAAAAGCAGATTGTAGTGTACATCTGGTGTGTCTGATGATGCATCAGTAATGTTTGCTTTACACTAACTGCCATGTTGGGTTATTATACATTTAAGCATGCTACAACCATGTATGTATAGGATGTATATTGCATATATGAATATTTTACATCATTGTGGACCTGACAGTTGATTTGTTGTCTGTCTTTCAGGTCACCATGAGACAGCTGCTTCCCAAAAGAGGAAATTGAATTACTTCATGGAGGAAGAGAAAGTATCCTTCTTCTGTTTTTTTATTTTCGACATTTTTTCAACATCTTTATTAAATTATCCCTTAAGATATAGGCAAGCATACATTAACAGAAAAGAAAACAAACAATTTTAATGTTTTTATCATTTACAGACATTATACCTCGCATATATTTTCTTTCTTTGTAACTATCATCAGTTCAGCATCACATAAACTGCAGAATTCCTGCCTCCCCTTAAACCTCACTCCCTCAGTGAACATTATTCTGCATGTATTGTTCCCACAAATTCCATTTATTTGTATGTAATTTTCTCCTTCCCTTTTCCAAAGATCCCTCTTCCAGTTCTTTCACAGTCAGTATTTCAAATGCAGCTGGTGGTGTTGGTAAACACAGCTGCAGAGTCTTAGACTGCCAGAGAATAATAACCATTAACAGAGAGAGGGTCAGAAAAAAGGACAGATAAATATATCCAATCACATAGATAACCAAAGGGGGGTACCGCTGCAAGACCTCAGCAAAGCATCCATACAGTAGTGTCATGTGATGGCACACTGGTCTGTGGTGGTAGTATTGATAGTAGCATTCCAGACAAGTTCATATACTCATTGGGCAGTGCTTGGCATTATATTATCATGAATGACTTATACAGTACATGAGATATATGACTATACATACCGACACGCATGCCAGTCTATTCTCTACAGGATTTTCACAACACAAGGGCCATCCACAGCATGGAACTTCTGCTGTAGACAGAACATCAATGTGAGATCATCACTGGAATTGATAGCTAAAGGTTATGTCGGTTTGCAGTCAGGGCCAGCCTTAGCAACTGACGGACTCGGTTTAGACCACTTTCATGGGATCCCACAACTGAATCCCCCCAAAAATAGCACTCCAAACCCCCCATATGTTGGTTTCTGAATTTATAATTATGTCAGATTAGGTATCAGGGAACATATGTTATTACTCTTTATTAAGAACAATTTTTTTATTATTTTATATTTTTCATAAAACATGTTAAAACAGAAGAAGGCAATAAGTATAGCAGTGAAGCTGTCAGGCAGCAGTCAAACCATAAAACAACTTTTATTGTAACAAAATGGTAAGCGCTTTCGTTAATAGCTTCTTCAGACCAACAAGAGACCCACATTAAAAACTCAATTTAAATATAGACATCCAACCAATCAAATCTTAAAAGCAATTAGTATAAGAGAAGGGGATGTTAGGAATTTCACAGAAAGTAAAGAGGTGAACTGGATTTTAAGACTTAGAGCTGATAAGGGTCTTGGTCTCAATGAAAAAGTATCTCTGAGACCTACCCTAAAATCTAGAAGAATAGCCATTTACTAATGTATTTTCTTTATAAGTTTATAGAAATTTCTTAGACATATTTATATATATATATATATATATATATATATATATATATATATGTTTATAGCATTATATTTTTATAGGTTTTTATGTTAGGGTATTTTTATATGGAGTGTTGTAAGAAGCTTTGACTTTAAGAAGATGCTTATACTAATTGCTTTTAAGATTTGATTGGTTGGATGTCTATATTTAAATGCAGTTTTTAATATGGGTCTCTTGTTGGTCTGAAGAAGCTATTAGTGAAAGCACTTACTATTTTGTTACAATAAAAGTTGTTTTATGGTTTGACTGCTGCCTGGTTGCTTCACTGCTATACATATTGCCTTCTTCCCTGGACTTATGTACTTTAGCAGTGCTGCATTTATCCTGAAGGGTGCTATCATTGGTATAATGTTAAAACACAAGTAGACTGTAGGACTTACTGATTACCCTCATATCCAGTTTCTTCAGTGCTTCACCACCAGGTGGGTAGACTCTGGCTTACAAGCAAGCACATCCCCATACTCCTGTAGAACTGTCCAGAGCTGCTGAATCTGGGCCCCCATACTCCTATAGAACTGTCCAGAGCTCCTGAATCTTTTTGACCATAACACCAGTATTTTTGTAAGCAAAGAGCAGTTTTTCTTTTGTAAATCTGCAATATAAAATCAGCATATAAAAACAGAACTTTGAAACTAACACCAGTGTGCACCCCCCACACTCCCTGTAGACTATATATACCAACTCCAAGATCACATTACATTGAAGAAAAAAGGGTCAATTTGCAGATCCCCACTGTATCACAATCTCCATTCAAAAGCTTTGGGTTTTCAAAAACTCAATCATATGGTCTTGACCATGTGACTTTCAAGTTACTGAACACTTGATCAACTGATAGGGATCCTACACACACACACACACACACACACACACACACACACACACACACACACACACACACACACACACTCACACATGCGTTTCATTTCTCTGGGACTATTTTGCTCATATATGTGACTACAGTGTGCATTTTTTTTGTTATGATTATTTAGAAGGTAGAAGAACTTCCAAGATGGCTGCACATTGAGTAACAGCGTAATTCTAGCTCTGTCAGTGTGACAAAAGAAACTCAACAGAAAAGGCCAGTAGAATTGTGATTATTGGTAAATTTCAGTAACTGGCTAGTAAGTGTACTGCCTGAATGCCAGGAAGAAAAATACAGAGGACCTGGAAAAAATCAGCTACAAAAAGTGAGGAAGAAACACACTGACTGGGGAAAGTTCTGCAGCTGTTCAGCAAAAAGCAATGCAACTTCCAAACATGAATTCCAGTAACCTACAGGAAGATATAAGATAACTGCACACAGACCTGGTTAAAATAAACAAAACACTGTTGAAGTATTTCAACACAAACAACAAAAGACTGTAAAAAATGGAAGAAGCTTTAAACAAATATTCATGTAAGATGATAAAGCTGCAAATAATCAGAGATCGAAATGAAGAAAAGGCTGGCTGAATATGAGACTGCTCAGGAAGAGATAAAAAAATAACAGAATTAGAGGACAGCACACATAGGGAAAACCTGAAATTTTCAGCTATACCAGAGATGCTGGAAGGAACAGACTGTATTAATTTTATGAAAGCACAAATAAGCAATCTGGACTGGTATTCCACAGCAAGAGTTGTTAGTTGAAAGGGCACATCATGTGTATGTTCCACACCTGACTGTAAGAAAGTAACCTAGAGCTTTAATAGTAAAGATGCAATCCTGCCAACAGAAGGAGATGATTCTGACAAAATTGTGGCAGAAGGGCAAAGTACTAAAAGTGGGAGACAGCAGAGTGTTTGTGGAGAATGACTACTCATTGTACACCAGACAGAAGAGGAGCAAATTTATCCCCCTCTTCGGGGAATGTTGAAACACAGGTGTGAGATATAAACTGCTCTACCCAGCTGTCTTCAAAGTATTCTTCCACAGAGGGACAAAATAATTTTTTATGAAGTATATGTTAAGGAGGAAATACAAAAGTTTGTCCAACAAAAAGTGAGCTGTGAAACAGAAAGAGATTCTACTTCTTCTTCTTCTGGTAATAAAGTCCATGGAGCAACTGTACCTGTGAAACCTTTTCCAGTGTTTCAACAGAAAATGCTGGAGTGAAGGAAGGGAGCACAAGAGTTAACTAGAAGGTCATTTAGAAGGTAAATGAAGGGTGGAAAATTTCAAACCCTGTACACTTGGTACAGGAATTAGCTCATTAAGAAGTCAGAGCTTTAGTCCTCTGTACTAACTGCCAAACAAGATAAATTGCTACTGTTTTAATAACTTGTTTTTAAGTTTATAAGTAGTTACTAGGCCTGTGGTCAAAGAGACCACTGAGGAGTCTAGCCGGGTTTTCTGAGTGTTTCAAAATATGGTCTGGTTAAGTGACCATGAAAAGAAATTCATTAACAGCTCATAGCCTGAGGCCTCTTCACTAACTGCCAGACTCAAACAAGAAACATTATTCCTGGGTGGGCTTGAACCACCAATATTTTGTTTAACAGACAAACACACTAATCAATTACTCCACAGAGACAATTAGTCAAAAACATTATTACTGTTGTGCTCTTGAATAATTACATATACAGAGCAATGGTCTCTAAGTGTGTTAGTGTGCATTGCTTAGGTCTGTGGATTCTAATACTTTTAATAAATAACCAAAGCAAAAATAAAGATGAAAAATACAATAAAACAATATGCCAAGAGTACAAAGACAGACCGCTTAGAAGTGGAAAACAAAACTAAAATGCTTTCTTAAAACTATACTTCATAATTATAAATAACACAGTCACCATATACGCTGTTCCAAACGGCAATAAAACGTCTTCACTGTAGTAGTAGCAAGGTGTACAACCACCAAGTATTCCAGGAACAAGTTGTTAAAATAGAAAATTTCTTTTATTTTGGTACAAAAGTAAGCGCTTTCGCCAACAGGCTTCTTCAGACTTAGATAAAAATTACAAAAAATGAAGCTCTTTAAAAGGAGTATCATTGATACTGATTGGTTGCAGAATCAGCAAAATTGCGCTTGGAAATTTAAAGTTAAACACACAAGAACATAAAACTAAAAAACCTTGCGGACCGACCTCACTAGTTGAAGGCTTGTTCTTGGTTAGGTATAGTTGTACTCAGCACGAACGCCTTTCATTTATGCAGTTAGATGGTATATTCTGCATATTAGAGAGTAAGAAGTATCCCTATATATTTCCTTTGCTAGAATATAAATTCTGAGTTTTTGAGTACAGTTTTGAGATTTTATGTGGATTGTGTTTCGATCTATTATGTGAGGTCGGTCCGCAAGGTTTTTTAGTTTTATGTTTTATAGTAATTTATGAAGTTGCACATATTTGTTTACAGGGTTATTTCACTATGCTAGAGCACTATGATTTGTTTGTGATACCCTGTATCACTCAATTGAGATGTAGATGTGCATTTTTAGTGAATGGAGTATTTAAATGGTTATGTATGATAAATTTTGTGTGTTTAACTTTAAATTTCTAAGCGCAATTTTGCTGATTCTGCAACCAATCAGTATCAATGATACTCCTTTTAAAGAGCTTCATTTTTTGTAATTTTTATCTAAGTCTGAAGAAGCCTGTTGGCGAAAGCGCTTACTTTTGTACCAAAATAAAAGAAATTTTCTGTTTTAACAACTTGTTCCTGGAATACTTGGTGGTTGTACACCTTGCTACTACTACAGTGAAGACGTTTTATTGCCGTTTGGAACAGCGTATATGGTGACTGTGTTATTTACATTTATTTTATTTACGCTGATTCCTGCTTCTGCTGGTGTATTTATCTGCTTTTGGACTTTTTATACTTCATAATTAGTTGAAATCAGATTTTATACTCTGGGTAGAAAGAACAGAACAATCAACACATATAGAGATACAGCATTATAATAGTGTAGAAGGAGTGTATTGAAAGAAAAAAATGAATAACTCTGATGATGCAGAAATTTTATGTTAGGCTATGTTCAAATAAAATGGAAAGCAATACAGAATGTGTTTAACTGTTATGAAATGTTAACAGGAAGCAAAACAATGCAGTTTTAAAAATATTTATTGGGAACGTTGCCAGTCTAGCCAGTAAATTAACAAATGATGAATTTTTTGCCTAATATAAAAATGTTCTGAACTTACAGGAAACATGGGTAGTTTATCAAGATGTACTAGCTATCTAGGACTTTGAACATTCTGGATGTGAAGCATAAATAAAAAGGGATTTTGGAAGAGCCACAGGTGGGCTGATGACTCTGAAAGGATACAAAATCAAGCAGGAGCATTAAACCGGTGTATCCTAACTGAGAGAACCAAGCAATCACCTGGAGTGGGAAAAGAACCTCAACATTCTGGTCTTCCAGAACCAAAGGCAACTTGGCTATCTTTTGAGCCACTGACAGTCCTTTTGCAGACTATTAACTGTGTATGTATGCATATATATATATATATATATATACACACATATATATATATATATATATATATATATATGGGTCCCCTACGAAATACCGAACGCTCAGAATCCCGACTCCCAAATTACAGAGACCAGAAGCCCGATACTCCACATTACCGAAAGACCAGAAGCGCGAAATTCAAAATCCTGATGTTAAGGGATATTGAGTTAGTGCTTCTGGTGTTGCGGTTCAGGTAAGTATCTGTGTATAAGTGTGTTTGTGAGGGGCTTTAGTGTGTGTTAGTGTGTGTTGTGACTATGGTGTGTATGTGTATGAGGGACTGTAATGTGTGGGTGTCAGTTTGTCTTGTATGTGTGTTTGTGCAATCTCAGAGTTAGAATATTAAAGTAGGAGGGTGTGGGGGGCTCAGCCCCCCACATGGGGGTGCAGGGGGGCTTGCCCCCCTTCTTAACTATAGTGTAG